>NW_024582839.1:147981-156894 GCF_018398535.1 Haplochromis burtoni
TATATATATATATTTAATAATAGTTATGCTCAAAAGCATGACATTGGGACACTTGGACTGAGCTCAAATATATTTAAAAAGCACTGAAAAGCTCATGTGTATCTAAAAAGAAGGCCCGTAACTAGGCTTTATTAAATATATTGAAGCTATTATATAGAAAGAAAAACAGTATTGACCCTTTTTGTTGTGGCTGTAGTGTGACTTGGTGGTCTACTGTCTGATAGTAACTAGTTAGTAACTGTCATTTAGTTGCTTAGATATAGTAGTTTATTAGTAACCACAACGGATTACACTTACCTTTATTTTATAACTTTAGTAGCTCTATTACCCCTCAACAGTGACAATCCAGCGGTAAATCCACTGAAACCTTTCTGTTTCCTGCAAAAGTACTTTTATCTGATTGGCTGTCAGTGATAAAACTGAGAAATTACCTTGTTTTGAAGCTTCATGCAGCATGAAGTACAAATGGTGTGTGTGTGTGTGTGTGTGTGTGTGTGTGTGTGTGTGTGTGTGTGTGTACTCGAGGAAAACACAGAGAAGAACAGCTGAATAGCTGCTAACTGCCACGGCTGCACAGACAAACAAAAGAGAGCATACAGAAACACAACAGTGTCCATCAACGAAAAATCCAAAGACAACAGTAGCGCCCACACGCTCTGATTGACAAGTGATCTTTGTCTAGTGAAGAGCGGCAGTGAATGCAAAAAACCAAAACACAAAACAAAAAAGAGAGCCTATAGAAAATGTAGATTTTACAGAGCCTGCCGTCTTATAGTCCACTGCACCCACTGACTGTTCGAGAATCTGCACCGAGCAACAGTATTTCTCACCCAGAGGCCCTCTGCTATAACAGATGGAGTTATTTGCAGTTAACTCCTGAAACCTACAGCTTTTGTCAATGAAAGGCACCCTGGGGAGAGCTAAGACTGGCTGAGGGGCAGTGATGACTCACAGAGGCTTCCACACCCGGAAGCTTCCAGTAAGACTCGCAGATCAAAAGCATGCTTAATTGGACCAGTTAGGGCCCCCTTGCATCTTTGATCCATCCGCAGCGCTTTGTCTTAGTCTTCAATCGACCTTTTGTGTGTTTAACACTTATCGACATGACTGAGCGTTTGCGGAGGTCTGGGCTAACATCTGGGTAGCCAAACAGCAGCTGGTGAAGCACGTGCACTCCATTAAAACATGGTGATGTGGCAGTTTTTTTTTGCGTTGTGTCACACTGACCGGGAGTTTGCAGGGTCGAGGAATGCAGCGAAGAGAAGAGGAGGAGGTATTCTCTTACCTCGGCCTTCCAGGAAGGAATCGTGCAATTGCTCCCGGAGAAGACTGGGAATAATTTGAGTGTCCAGACCCACTGTACAGCTGTAATGTCTGGTTTAGACAGGACTGTCTACCTCTCACCCTACACAGTGGACCTCCCGGAACAGTGGAAACTGAGGCCACCCAAGTCCTGCTGGAGCTCAATGTGCCTGTGTGTGTGTGTGTGTTTATATGTGTGCATTAAATCTCATCTTACTGTCCACACAAAACAGCCAAGGCTCTGATCTCAGCAAGGGGAAGCCTGTACTCAATTTCAGACAAAAGGGGGCACGGATGGATGAAGGATGAAGAAGCAGGATGGGGGAGACCCGCAGTAGATGAGTGTGTTTGCTTTGTTATTCATCCAGATTCACGGCCCTGACTCATCCCGTAGTGCTCTTCAGACAGCTGCACGAGGAGATGCTGATGAAATATTTACAAGCTACGTGATTTAGCAGCTGCATTAGCACTTCATTAACCAAACTCAATCAATCAATCTGACATAATCCAGCTGGGACAAGTTGAAATAAAGACAAAGATAGCGGTTTGGTACCGGTTCACCGCACCTGCGGCGCCTAGCTGAACAGTAGCTAAAATAGCGAGAAACCGCAAGTGACTCAGTTTGTTGGTAGCGTAGCTGAAAACTCGCAATCTGCAACAAAACTTCCCACTTGGAAGGCAATCTTTCTACAACATCTCTGTCACTACTGCTAGAAAGGGAGAAAGAGAGAGAAAAAAATCAAAGCAGTAATAACAGCCGATGTAATCATAACTAAGAGGCCTGTGTTACCAGAAGAGGCTCAGAAGAATAATGGTCTCAAAAACAACCTGTTGTTTTTTCCCTCTCGCCAGTAAAAACAAGAAAGAGTCTTACTGGAAGAGGGATTATGATGTCCAAAAAAGTTAAACACAACACAATTTATGGGCCCATCAAAGAGCAGGAGGGGTGTGTGTGTGTGTGTGAGTGAGTGAGAGAATGGGGGGGAGGCGTGCAGCAGGCCCGACCACAGCTTTCTGCTGACTGATGCAAGCTCAGGAGGTGAGTCATGGATGAAGAGGAGGGCTGGTGTGTAAGTGCTCCTGAGGGCTATTGGGGAGAGCGAAGGTTGTGAATAACGGGAGCTGTGTACTCCAAAAATGTGGGGACAAGCGGGAGGTCACAGCCCGTGCACACATGAAAGCGAGAGCTGTGTTTGTGAAATACCAAAAAGTGACCCTAGGATGACAAGTGAAGCCTCTTCGCAGCCTTTAATCCTCACTTTCACAACATCTGATTTGGCATTCATGTAAAGCTCAAATCACATGCTTGTTATAGCTTTTTTAACTGTACTGGTTGGAAACTGTGGCACAGTAAAAGTCCCCAGGGGGGGAAGTGTTGTGTAAGAGAACCCATTACACACAAACAATTAAACCTCTCCAGGTTCGATTAAAGCAAAGAGGTGATTAACACCACTGAGTGATGACGTATTTGGTCGGTAGAACACATTCACCACAAAACCCCCAGCGGCAGGAAATGCAAACGTCGGCCCCAGGCTCGTGTGACGAAAACAAGCCGCAGAGGCCGGTGTGAAATGACTCAAGTAGCAATCCTTTAAAGATTGAAATCAGTTAGAGGAAACAGCCAGTGGTCACCACATCCTCCGGTTATCTTAAACTGCTCTGGTTGAGTAAGAGAGCATCTGTAAGTTTGATGGAGGTTAGAGAAGCAGGACTTCACTCACTGATGATGCATGTGCAGAAGAAAGTGTGAGGAACTTCTGGGGTGTTTTTTCCCTCTCTTATTGATGTACATTACATGATATTTCTTACTGATAGAACATAATTTTCCATTTGACATATTTTCTTTTGTTAATATGGAAAGAGCCTCTTGAGAACAAACACTACTTCTGAAATAAAGAATATATCCGGAAAAACACAGCTGAGGTTAGTGAGGTAGGTAGTGGTAGTGATCTGAGGTAGTGATCAGTACAACATAAAAGTAAATAGCATATTTTAAAGGATACCATGTATATAAAAGCAAATATTATGTATTTTTGTTTGTTTCCATACTTCTGTATGGTGTTATTTCCCATCATAATTTTATTTATAATTTTTGCAAGCTATTTTAACCATTTGGAAGCTTGTTTCTGCCACACACAAAAAAATTGCCACATTGATCCAAGTTAAAATTTCAAGTTACCTTGAAAATTTTGACTTACTCACAGAGCATCTTCAAATTTCAAATGACTTCTATGTACGCTGAAATTGTTCCATTATAATAAAAATAACAATCAAAATGTATTCTAATTTCCAATTTTTTTATCCCTACTTTCAATCAATTGTTATTTTTTTGGTTATAATTGTTTATTTACTATTTTAACTTCCTATTTTAACTTGGTTAGCATTATATTAAACTTATAATTGTGACTACTTATCCAAACTGTTATGCTAATAATTTTGACAGCTAGCCACGGTTTTAGCCAACAGTTTTCCAACTTTTACTCATATTGTAGCTTGCTATTTTTTTACTGTTTGACTGTTTGTTTAGTTAAGAATTTTGTGTTTGTTTATTTATACTTTGAATTAATTTTCATTTTTGTTATTTTTTAATTTTGGAGATCTAAAACACTAAACTTTGCACAAACTGAAAACTGGCCAGTCTCAGCATCTCTTTGGTGTCTTTGGAAACTATAAAACTATTCTATATTTATATTTTGTATTATATTTTATTATTTATACTGTTATATAGTGGAACATGAGCTGTTGAGAAACTTCATTTAGACATGCACAAAGAAAAACTGTCAGTTTGCTTCTTAGTTTCACCGGATCCCACTCAAAAACAGAGTTGATGAAGGTAACACACCTATCATATATGCTTCATCTGTCAATGATGTACACTAACAGCAAGACCTTATATTGATCATCTAGAACGCTTTTTGATGTAGTTTGTGTTAGTATTAGTTGCACTATATATCTGCTTTCTTCTCTTGTTTGTTCTCTTGAGGTTTGTTCCTCTCATTTTGGACTAAAAGCTACAGTGAGCTATAGCACTAATTTCAGTAGATTGCAGCAAGACACACACACACACACACACATACAAACACACACACACACACACAAAACAAAAAACAGAGGAAGGCTGGAGTAAACCTGGGAAACTGAAAAAAAAAATCAACTATTGAACACATTCTCTAAGACAGTTGTTTTTCAGTTTTAATAGTCTTCTTGATATTTTTGAACCCTAATCATTTATTTGCATACTAACTAACTAACTGATGTGATTGAATCATTTCACTGCTTTGCTGGTTTTTGCTGGTTTAGCTGTATTTATAAGCAAAGATAAACCTGAATGGGTAATTTTATATTGGTTTTCACAACAAGCGAGTGTGGCAGGGTACAGGGGCGACTATACTGGCAATCACCAGCATTGAACTGATGAAAACCTTAAATATCACCCAACTCAAGTGAGATGGGTGAGTGGGCCAAATATATTGGGTTTCTAGACTGACAGAGAATCTATCCCCGAACTCGAGTCAGGGTGCCATCAAAGTTAGTTTTTTAGGTTCTTAAGTTTTGATAATTTATAGAAAATAGGCAACTGGAAAGGATATGGTATTCTTACTGTTGTGTCCACTGCTGTGACCTCAGGAGCTGGAACATGTTTTAATGTAGGCTCCCCTCCCTTGAGCACCACGCACCCTTGGGGCCCCAAGGTGACAATAACTGACCCGCAGCCTCGTTTCAACAGCTTTTGACCAGCCCGATGTGCCTCTTCCACACTGGCTACCGAGGTACCGGTGAGCAGCTCTGCCTAAAAGTGGAAAAAAAAGCATAACAGCATGAGGTGACACTGTTTATTTAACAATTTTCTTCTAAATCAGCATTTTTCTTTCCTTTGTCAGGGAGCCAAGCTAATCAGAGGTTAGGAATTAAAATTAAAGATAGAGTAAAACCAGGACTGGGGTGGGATACTGGGAACTGCATTATGGAAATTCCCTGTGGCACAAGCCCAGTACCACAGACTGTGTGGTTATCAAAGCTTCATTTTCTGCCTTTTTTCTAAAGAAAATGTTTGTTTTGTCTCTTTAATGAACACAATTATCACAACAATTTATGTCCAAGGATCTCTAATTAGTAGTCTATTCTTACTTGCTAAAGCTAACTGCTCTGTGTTAACAGCTCTGGAGTTGAGTCAGCAGTTAATTACACACTGTGGTCAGACAGACTCATAAAACACATTCAGTCTGTTAAGGATTTGCTGGATCCGTCAGCAGTCTGCAGGCCAAACATTTTCAAAGAGTAGATGCTCTGACTATGCTGCTTCATCTGGCTCCAAAATGACTAAACAGTGACAGAGCAGGACTCGACAGCTGATGTTTGAGAAACAACAAGGAAACTCAGATAACCACAGCAGTTCTTTCAAGATTAGTTACAGCATTTATCTCTGGAGGTTAAAATATACACTGTGCAGTGAAAGAAACCAATTTTTCCACAAAAATACAAGAAAATGACATTCATGCTCTAAAGTAATGGCATAGTTAAACAACAATGTACAACGTACAACTAGCAAGCCCTTACTATCTATCTATCTATATATATATCTATCTTTTCTCTTATAATATATATTATAATATATATATATATACATAGATAATATATATATATATAATATATATATACACACACACACATACACACACAACACACACACACAACACATAAACACATATATAACTACACACATACACACACACACATATATACACACACACACACACACACACACTCACACACACACACACACACACACATATAAAACAGTAATACATTATATATAACAGTAAAGACATTTTTAAATTAAAAGCCTCAGAATTAAAGCTGAAAGTCTGAGTTTACACATCTTTACATAGACAAATATTTATTAATTGATTGGAGGGCTTGGTAATATACACATATATGGGAACTGACACAAAGAACTGCTAGCCTTACAGATTGTGTAAATAAATGCAATTTTTATTTGTAAATTTTAATTCTTTCTTTTAACAAAAATAATTGAAAAACCATAATTACACTAGAAGATAAAGGAAATGATGAATAAACACAAACAGAGCCATTAAAAATGCTCCTGTGTAAACTACAATGGGGCCATAAATTAACCCTCTTGCTCATTTTAGTCTCCAGAGTTGTCACTTTAGTGTTAAAAACACATGTGAATCTAAGTATAGTCTTATCTCCTGTGTGCTGCATACACACATAAACACACACAGTGACAATGAAAAGCTAACACTGCCCCAACATTACTTACTCCAAAGCTACTTCCTCCTTCCTTACTGTACACCAAGCAAAGCACCCAAAGGAATTTGTAGTTCATAATATTTGTGTATATTTAATCAAACTGATATGACTTTTCTCTTCTACTTCTTTTTGCACTGTACGCTGATTTATAAATATTTGCCTTCTGTTGCTCATTTGTCTTGTTTGGTCTGCTACAGAATGCACCGCTAGTTAGACGAAAATCGTATTTTAGTGGGGGAGCAGTGTGAAGGCAGCCAATGCCAACAAACTTAACAAGCTCATCATGAAAGCTGATCCTGGGAGCAGAGCTGAAGTCTTCTGTGGAAATTCTGCAGAGGAGGATGCTGTGGAAAATACTCAGTGTTCAACTCTGAGAGCAGCTTCAGTTATAAATACAGACCATAGAGATATGACGAAATACCATGAGAGGTCTTTTGTACTCATTAAAAAAATAAAGATGTTATTATAATTATTATCTTTTGTTGTTGTTTTTAACCATTTTTGGTGTCTGTGCAACGTGCAGTACTTTATTTGGATGCTCTTAATATTTCAGCTTTTTTTTTTAAAAACTGAAGTTATTTTTTTCTTTATTGTTATAAGACACTGGTCTTACTACTGGATTTATGACTTTACTTGTTTATTGCTGTTATTGCTGTATGACAGGCACAAAAAACAAATAATACCATACAAAAAAATCCTGCAGTTTACTGAAATAAAATAAAACTACTTAAAAATGTAACTGAAACAATATTAATATATAATAATTTAAAATAATTTAAAATTAAATACTATTATTTGTGTGAGATGTGAGTCAAGTGTCTATAAAAACCAGGTGTTTGTACTGTAATACCTATTCAGAACTTTTATAATCGTATTTTTAAAATTAAAATGACTTTCCCATAATAAATTCATACAATTACAACAATTGAAGCTGAAACAAATAAAAACCAAAACTATACTTACTCTGGATACCAAATGTAATCAAATTGAAACTAAAATTGGAAATGAAATAATAACTAATGAACAACACAAAGCTATTATAACTGCTGAAATGTCCCTTTAATTTTCTCCTGCATTCAGACACTCAAAGCTGAAGCTAGATATGACTAGCTACCAGTGAGCTTCATCCATAAACTGCACAGGTACATTGCAGGAAACTGGGAGCACAGACTTGGGTGGTTTGCACAACATAGTAACCAATAACATTTGTGAAACAGCTACAGTAATAATACTCCACAAAGACTACAACCAATAGCCTATAGCTGCTAATTAGGTCTCATCAGTGCCTAAATGGATGACTTATATAGTAAATTCACCTACACAACAGTTGTCATAAAAGAGGAAACCCTTCATGAAGACCAAATCTGTTTTTATATCAGGCTGTTCTGTAAAGTTGGGGATGTTTGCATGTGACTCGCTCTTGGAGCAAGGCATTTAGAGGAACTGCAGTTTTTGTAACTTCCATGTTAATTTTTTCCACTGCCGGAGCACTCAGATGGCAAAGATGAATTACAGCAACACTGGCATAACAAATCTGCCCTAAACCCCTGAGAACAAACAAGCAAAACTGAGAAGAAGTGAAAGTTTTAAATGGAAAAGTTTTGCTCTAAAGTTTGAGATTTCCAACTTTTGTTGCGGTCAAAATGCACTGGTTGGCTTTAGGACAATATGTTTGCCAAACAGAGGTGATGCTTGAGCACTAAACAAACCAGTTCACTGCTCCAATTAAACTGTGTGTGAGATCCCTGTCAGATCTGAAAGGTAAAATTTGGCTCAGGAGGTCCTCAGGTGGACATCAAAGATAATTCCCCTCACTATAAAGCACTTCAGCACACTATGTGGGCTGGGGATCAAAGAGTACCTGCACTTTGTCATCCTTAAGCCTCCTTTCACTCGCTCCTCCTACCCCTGAGCGTGCTACAGCGAGACCACACACGCACATGCACCCGTACAGAATGTGTGTCAGCTCTAACCTTGCACGGCAGGGTCAAGATGTCCCTGATAGCGGTTTTGAATAGGGGATTGAGGATCCAAACCTCCCCACCCGCCCCCACTGCTTTTGTGATCTGTCAGAGTTAACAATGACCTTGGACAGTTCAAAAATAAACCACAGAATATATGGGTGCTTTTAGAGCCCGCAGCCACCCCGGTGCTGTCGGATGCCAAAAGAGAAAAAGAGCCGTTTTGTTAGTCATCAGCTTCACACCAGGGCAGGGAATCAATCTACCTCCCTCTGCGCACAAGGATATGAGAGAGTTGAATTACGTCTGTGTGTGTGTTGGTGTATATGGTAAGTATGCACACACACACACACACACACACACACACACACACACA
>NW_024582839.1:156914-163210 GCF_018398535.1 Haplochromis burtoni
CTTTAAAGCATATGCAGGATAAATTTGTTGACAAGGTGGGTGTATTTGCAAGAAAGTATATGTTCAGGCATAAAGGTGAAAAAAATGTGCGTAATTTCATATATTTAGATTTTTCTTTTAGCTGTACAGCATCAGTTTTACCGCATAAACTATTTCTCCAAACTGGCCATATTTATCACTAGTTAAAATAAGTGTGTGTAGTTCAATTTCAAGTTTTTTCTAAAAAGAAAAAATCTTGAAATTGGCAGCATATTATAACCACAGTAGGAAAGAATGCTATAAAATCAGAAGAACGAGAAACACTAAAGTCAAAGGATCTTTGGCCATTTTACTTCTACAGCAGGTTTCATTTTGAAAGTAGTGGAATAAAAACATTCAAAAAATATATTGGGGTTCTTTTTGCACTGATCTGATAATTAGTGCATGTTTAATAACATAATGCCTCGTTCACATATTTAAACATTTTAGAAAAACAAAACAAGTAGTAACTAACAGCTCAGGAACTATTACCGTATAGTCATTTCTTTACTTTAAACACACAAAAATAATAAATTTTAAACGAACTAATAATAAATCTTCACTTCAGCAGTCTGTTACATACACGACTTTTTGGCTTTTTTTTTTAAATACATAAATGGGTCATATGTAATTCAGAACCTGATTTATGAAATGTTTTGCTTTATATTTTTGGCTATATAGAATAAAGATAAATCTAAACTCTTCTTTGTGAAATCCTTTGACTCTCCAGAAATGAACTGAGAATTGTAAATTATCATTATAAGTAATAAGTATTATTATAAGTAATTATATTATCATTAAACCCCCCAGGTGGTTCGTTTTGTTAGCGTTGTTGAAGAATTGCTGTTACTGCAGTGATGTATCCTAAAAAATAATCACTAACTCTAAAAGAAAGAATGTTATTTTAAGTTATATTTTAATGTTGCAGTGTAACTGATTGTTTTATTGTGATACAGGAAGTCTAAATAAGCCTAAATAAATCTACAGTGGGAAAAAATAATTGAACCCTAGTGAAGAATTTTAGAAAACAACACAAATAAATGTCTGATGCATTTTAATGTGAATTAAGGACATGGAGTTATAAAGCAACTCCGATCAAAGAATGAGCTGTATTATCTTGTAACAAAACATGTATACAGCTAAACCTGCTCTTAGGATAACACGCAATGTGCAAAAAGTACAAAATAAAAAGGTCAAATGAGTTTTTAATCAGTTTGGTTTGCTTAGGTGGGTTAACAAACCTTAAGAAAAACAAGTTATGGCATTAAGCTGAACTAACTATTTTTTGTTGTCATTTTTGTTTCATTTTACATGCTGTCAATTTAACTGAACTTAATTAAGCATGAATCTCTTATGTCTACAACTTTTGAAGCCATTTGATACCAGTGTCAGTACAAAGGCAGCCTTTTAGACAGTTCCCAATCATGGCATGAAGAATGAAAAGTTTAGAAGACTTAAATGCCAACCCCAGGTCATGGCTACAGCAAATGTAAATATCACTGGGTTTCTGTTTGAAAACATTTGGTTACACTGGGCTAATGAGTAGGCACTGATCCTGTGGAAAAAAATGCAAACTAAATGTGACTTTTGAATCTTGTCAAGTTACCGAGATCTCCTTGTTGAATGAAGCCTCATCTGAGGTTTGCGCCTACTTTATTGAAAGTAAAACAACAAAATGAGGCTCAAAGGCAACCAGTCTAAACACAGACAGGGTCATTGTTCTAATACCACTATTTATCTAATACAACTCTCCCAACATTTACTTCCTAGAGCTTATTACAACTTTCATTAACTCCGAGTTACAAGAACTTGTGGTTTTTAACTTTTAAAGCACTATGAAAACAATGATAAATGATACATTTTAAGTTGTGTAAACTACAAAGACTGATGAGTCGATAACTAGATTTCAGTGTGTTTTTATTATAAAGCAAAACACTGTTGCTTGTCTCTTTTCTTGTGAATCTGATATCTACTAGCATATCAGGAGCGGCTGCTTTGTTTTCCATTATTGTTTTTGTTGCACAACTTTATCTTCTTGCTAAATACTTGGCATTAAATCTATTTCTGGGTCCTGGCAGCTCTTGTGTTAGATGAGATTCTGTTAGCGTGCTGCGGTACGTTCTCTCTGGTTTTGCTGAATAGACAGAAGCCCCCCCTTCCCACACACACACACACACAAAAAATCCTATTCAGTTGTCATTCTTGGCTTTCCAGCTTCTTGTTAGCACTATTCATGTTTTGCAGGCCTTTAAGCTATAAAACATTGTGGTGTATACGACAGCCCATGGGCTCAAGACGTCCTGGACAGCAAAGTTTGAATGCTTCAGACAAGACTCACTTTCAGGATTTTTCTAGTGCAAGTAATCCAACAAACACAGCAACATAGTAGTGACTAATATTGTGTTGGAGACAGGATCATCTCAGATGTTCTCTTAGCTAAAGTTTGGCCTTTTTTCAGTGTCTTGCTCCTTCATTCTCATCATTGAATTAACCTCGACCCCTACAGGGAGTGCAGAATTATTAGGCAAATGAGTATTTTGTCCACATCATCCTCTTCTTGCATGTTGTCTTACTCCAAGCTGTATAGGCTCGAAAGCCTACTACCAATTAAGCATATTAGGTGATGTGCATCTCTGTAATGAGAAGGGGTGTGGTCTAATGACATCAACACCCTATATCAGGTGTGCATAATTATTAGGCAACGTCCTTTCCTTTGGCAAAATGGGTCAAAAGAAGGACTTGACAGGCTCAGAAAAGTCAAAAATAGTGAGATATCTTGCAGAGGGATGCAGCAGTCTCAAAATTGCAAAGCTTCTGAAGCGTGATCATCGAACAATCAAGCGTTTCATTCAAAATAGTCAACAGGGTCGCAAGAAGCGTGTGGAAAAACCAAGGCGCAAAATAACTGCCCATGAACTGAGAAAAGTCAAGCGTGCAGCTGCCAAGATGCCACTTGCCACCAGTTTGGCCATATTTCAGAGCTGCAACATCACTGGAGTGCCCAAAAGCACAAGGTGTGCAATACTCAGAGACATGGCCAAGGTAAGAAAGGCTGAAAGACGACCACCACTGAACAAGACACACAAGCTGAAACGTCAAGACTGGGCCAAGAAATATCTCAAGACTGGTTTTTCTAAGGTTTTATGGACTGATGAAATGAGAGTGAGTCTTGATGGGCCAGATGGATGGGCCCGTGGCTGGATTGGTAAAGGGCAGAGAGCTCCAGTCCGACTCAGACGCCAGCAAGGTGGAGGTGGAGTACTGGTTTGGGCTGGTATCATCAAAGATGAGCTTGTGGGGCCTTTTCGGGTTGAGGATGGAGTCAAGCTCAACTCCCAGTCCTACTGCCAGTTTCTGGAAGACACCTTCTTCAAGCAGTGGTACAGGAAGAAGTCTGCATCCTTCAAGAAAAACATGATTTTCATGCAGGACAATGCTCCATCACACGCGTCCAAGTACTCCACAGCGTGGCTGGCAAGAAAGGGTATAAAAGAAGAAAAACTAATGACATGGCCTCCTTGTTCACCTGATCTGAACCCCATTGAGAACCTGTGGTCCATCATCAAATGTGAGATTTACAAGGAGGGAAAACAGTACACCTCTCTGAACAGTGTCTGGGAGGCTGTGGTTGCTGCTGCACGCAATGTTGATGGTGAACAGATCAAAACACTGACAGAATCCATGGATGGCAGGCTTTTGAGTGTCCTTGCAAAGAAAGGTGGCTATATTGGTCGCTGATTTGTTTTTGTTTTGTTTTTGAATGTCAGAGATGTATATTTGTGAATGTGGAGATGTTATATTGGTTTCACTGGTAAAAATAAATATTGTAAATGGGTATATATTTGTTTTTTGTTAAGTTGCCTAATAATTTTTCTGAATGATTTTGAACTTTGATTCTATCCCTTAGTGGGACATTTTAGTCCCCTTTCCACCTTTGCATACTGCATAATATATAATATGACCGTACCTCCATGACCTGAAAAAAGAGAGAAGACATGTAGCTCTTTCCTCAACTCTCCCTTTCATGTTCCCACACCTGGGTACAGTGCTTCATCGCCTTGCATCACCACATCAAATACCAGCTCCCAGCCAAACTCACATAGACTTCAGCCCTGAGGGGGTGACTGACTCAGCCATAGAGCACATCTGCCCTCTTGTTTTTATTACCATTCCCATCTATCCCTGCCCCCTGTCGCTCATCTGTCATCATTTGGCATTCAAGACGCAAGCCGCCATGACAGAGTTTTTACCGTAAAAGGGTGGAGATCAACTGTTTCTTCATACCAGAGAGCATTCATGTACAGCCAATGGCTGCAGTGAGGTTACTGATGTGCCAGCAGGGGACATGACCTTGGAGGTAAATCACTGTGGAAAGGCGTCATCTCAAACTTGTCATTCTTTCCTTTCTGGACTGGACATCTGTTGACAATCATAAGCTGACTGACTGCTTGCAAAAGTGATGCTTTGTTGAAACTACATACCGTAGTTTAAGGACAGAGCCTTCAGGTATAAAAACATTCCTTCTAATAGTCAGCAGAGTCCAACTCCTCCAGTAGACGTCTATGAGAAAATAACCCCACATCAGTAAACTCTTTTCTGATGGGTTTACAGTCTCATTTACTAATTTCAAATCTTATAAAGCATTATGTTTATTTTATAAATTAGAGTCTCAGTTAAGATGAATTTGATTTAGGTTAAATGTACAGAAATTTCAGGGAACAAGATACACCAGTTACTTTTGCTAGGTACGCAAGTACCAAACTCAAACCCAGTTTTCCTTCAGAACTGCCAGAGATTCAACAAGGTGCTGGAAACATTTTGCAGATTTTAATCCATACTGACACTATATGACAGCTTCACTTATTCTCTGCAGCTTTCTCAGCTGCATGTCCATGATGTGAATCTCCTGTTCCATCACATCTCAAAGGTGCTCTGTTGGATTGAAATCTGGTGTTTCTGTAGTACAGTCCTTGTCAAACGCTCAGGTAGACCGTGGCATTTAAACAATGCTGATAGTAAGTTTGTCAAGAAAATATCTCCCAAACCTTAAACTACCAACAACCTCTCAACTACATTTGTGCTGTTGGTGCCTTTTCAAGCATTTTTTTAAAGTCATGTGACAAATAGTCTATCTTTTAGCTGTATGGCTAATTGTAGCCTACTAACAGACTGTTCAAGAACTTGATCTACTTTTTGGTTGTTTGTTTGTTTGTTTGTTTGTTTGTTTGTTTGTTTGTTTGTTTGTTTGTTTTGGGGGGGTTTTGAGGAAAATTCTAGTGGTTTATTTGTTAACCAAGCCAATAAGGATTAGTGTTATTTATCACTTTATGCTCCACCATTTTGACCAAACATAGTCACTTTTCGTTCCAAATAATCAACATGGCTTTGGATAAAATGCTAACACCGAAGCTTTAAAATGTAGAACCCATTGACTAGATCCTTATTATACACAGTCTAAAGTTATAAATAATCTACTCTATTATCAATGTTACAGTGGGCAAAATGGATGCTTAAAATCCATCCATCCATTTTCTTCTGTTCATCCAGCGCATCCAGAGCTGCCATAGGACGTGAGGCGGGTACACCCTGGACAGGTGGCGAGTCTGTCGGAGGGCTAACACAGACAGTGGTTCGCACTTTTGGGCAATTTAGATCAACCAATTAACATAACCAACTGCATGTCTGTGGACTGTGGGAGAACCCACGCAGACACGGGGAGAACATTCAAAGTCAACACAGAAAGACCCGTGTCAGCTGGTGGATTCAAACCCAGGACCTTCTTGCTGTGAGGCAACAATGCTAAGAATCGTGCTGCCCCAATTTTTCACAACTGTTAACGTTAAGGCAACTTAAAAAAAACAAAAAAACCCCAGCTTTTGTTGATTGGTGTATAATTTAGCCAAATATGATAGAAATCTGTGTTTATCAAGAATTCAAAAATGCCAAAACATTTATAGATGAGTAAAATAATTGTCCTAACTGTACAATCTTGGCTACGCGCATGTATACTCAGCCACCAAAGTTAATTTTAATCCAAGAAAAAAAAAACTATCAAATGCAAATGTGCAGTAGAAGGAAAGAAAGCTGGTCAATTCAGTATGCTCTGTTTTGTTGTTTATGACCAGTTTCAGCTTCCTCTTGGCCTTGCAGACGTGAGTGTGTGGATGAGTGAGGAAGGCAGAATTATTGTGTGAGGAAGCATAAATGCTGTGATAAATACTGTGAGCTGTGTGTGTGTGTGTGTGTGTGTGTGTGTGTGTGTGTGTGTGTGTGTGTGT
>NW_024582839.1:163230-201103 GCF_018398535.1 Haplochromis burtoni
GAATTATTGTGTGAGGAAGCATAAATGCTGTGATGTGTGTGTGTGTGTGTGTGTGTGTGTGTGTGTGTGTGTGTGTGTGTGTGTGTGTGTGTGTGATTCATCACCTCAGACTCATTACAGCAAAACACGTCGGAGACTCTGTAGAAATCTGGATCCAAGTCAGGAATGGCCGGCGCTGGGTTGAATATTGTCTTCACTGCAACAAGAAACCATGCAGCGATCCATGTTATTGACCTCAGTGTCAAACGTCAACATCTACAGGATAACATGCAATCATTAACAAGGCAGAAAAATATAATTGTTCTCCATAATAGACCCTGTTATAGCTGTCAGCCTGCTTTCAGAAGGACTTTTCATAAAGTCCCTCTGTGACACATTTTACAATTGTGTGGCGTTTCTTTTCCATTTCTGAGCCTCACTGCCAAGATCTGGCAATGCCTTAATTAAACTTTCAATGGGAACAAAGGCTAGCAGGCTACCGCTGGGGATTGCTCTCGCAAGCAAAGCTCAAGTGGATCAGCTTCTATAAAAAGACACCTTTTAAACAATTAAATTAGCATTCCCCGAAAAAGAAAAGAAACCCTAGTGAAAAGACCTTATATCCTGTAGCATTTTATGTTACGCCCTTAACTGCAGTTCCAGCAATGTATGTACGAAATGGATTCAGCACGAGATATACATTGAACCCCACATATGTGTGTCAGTGTGTGGGTGAGATGAGTTGTGACCCTTTGAGTGTGTTAAGGAGCACAAGCGAGGGAGAGAGCGAGAGTGTTTTTGTCAGGAGTAATCCTCTGTACGTGTTGCACATCACTGTCTGATGCATATTCATGAGCGAGGAGCATTAATGCATCTAATACCGTGATTTCTGTGTATGTGCGAGGATAAGCCCAGCTTGACGAAGCGATTAATTCCGATATCTCTGTGTACAAAATAAAGCCTCATGCAAGCGTGTGCGTCTGAGGGAAATATATGTTCAGCGTTGGTGACATCAAAGTCTGTTGTGCTAAAGTGTGTGCCTAGTTGCTGCTTCTGTGTGTGTTTGCGTGGGCACATAAGAGAGCAGCTGCGTGGGTTTGCGCAGGGCTTTGGCCACCTGGCGCTTTGAGGTGGATGCTGGGCTGCTCGCGAGTAAAAGTGGAAATAATGTCTCCATCTCTTTTTCAACTCACTCATACTGTACTGCAAATATGCCCATGTGAGCCAAGGCCATGTCACAGATAAGAGACACCGGGCTCTTTGCGACTCCCCTCTTTTCTCTCTCTCTCTCTCTCTCTCAACTCAATTGCACCTCAGCTTCCGTGAATTTGGGATCCAAGTTAAGTGCGAGATTTGCGCCTCCATTTTGCGTTATAGAAAGCAGCTTGTCATCTGTCAGCAGAAAAATTTTAAATAGATTTCTTTTGGTTATTATTGATATAAGGATTATGTAAAAGTGATGCCTAACAACAAACTGAAAATCTCTTTTCAGACACCTCATGTTACAGTAGAACCACATGTTGACAGTCCCAACCCTGGTGATGAATTCACAGGGCACAAGCCCAGGAAAAATGTTCTGTTTCTTCTTTTCTCATGCCGTGCCTTCAGGCTTGGGATCTGTGGATCTGTGGACTCTTTAAGCCCACCACTAGCTTTCCACACGAGTGAAATTTGGCTAAATTTGAAACAGGAGTTCAAGAGTTCTGTGCCCATGGTAAAAAAAAGGGTCCATGGTGTGGAAGCTGCCTGGACAAGACAGAGAAGGTGATCTTGAATGGGGGGGTCAGTCACATTAAATCAGCTAGCTTTTTGTTCATACCTCACATGCTTCAAAGTAAAAAGGTAAAAAAATTGCACTGTTCAAAATTTTATGGTTCAGTATAAAGAAATGTATTCATGAAATTTATTCTGAACTTGTGTTTTAACCATAGATTCTCCTTACAAGATGGAAATAACTTGTGGCTCTGAAAAGCCCAGCCACAGTTTAACTCATTTGGGCTGAATGTTGCTTTCACAGTGGTCAGTGTGAATTCACAGCACTCGTAGAAGACCAGTGAGTTTGGGGAAAAAAAGCTTCTAGGTCTGAAAAGCAGCGTGGATGTGCCTTAAACCTGCATTTATTCTAATGGCCAGTAGGGGGTGATTCCTGTGGTTGCAAAAAAAGCCCAATTGTTTGAAAGTCTTTGAAACAATGGTCCTAATTCCCACCTGATTTATTATCTGAGTAACATTTTATGGTCTCAATTAATAATTTCATGTCTTATAAAATACAACATGTTGTTAATTTTGTAAATCTTGATCCAGTGTAGAGGAAAAAAAGATAAAACAGGGTTGAACATGGCTACTTCCACGACGGCAGTTACGAAAATGCTCAATGGCTGACAACAACGGGCGGCAATATCCAACATCTTTTGTATACAGTATATGGTTTTAATTTAAATTGTGTTCATTTTTAACCCAATGAAATAAAGCTTTTAATGTGCCTCTTCTCTTACCCAAAAGGTGTTCCTCAAAAATGTCATTTTCTTTGCAAAACTGTACAAACCATCTTGAAAGCCTCGATATTTAAACTTACTTGTTTACATTCTAACACATTAAATTCTTATCCCTCCTACTCTTTTTAACAACTCACTCCTTCTCCTGTCACATTTTTTCTCAGTGCTCCCCAGAAGCTCACATGCACACTGAGCGAATGACTGCAATTAGGCACAGCAACACAAAACCTTTTGCTAATTATGGTATGTAAAACTTGATTATCCTGTTAATTGGAGTGAGTGTCACAACATATGTGGAGAACTTGGGCGGCATTAACAGCCCGCTTTTAGTCACAACATGAAGTGAAGCGCTAACCTTGCACTGTATGCCGTGTAAACAGGATAAATGGAGAAAGTATCACTGAATCAAGAAGGCTTACTCATGCTGTTGTCTTATTCAGGCTATTGTCAGTAATCATATTATTATTTGTAGCCAGAACAGCTAGAAAGCACAAAGTCTTCTCCTTGGCCTCATTTAGTATACATGCAATACACAATTTGAAGCACGGAAGCTTCCCCATATGCAGCTTGAGTGCCATTTCTAATATACTGATGCATAAAGGAATTGGCCTCACTGATGCACTGAGCTCTAAACGTCACATGAACCAGTGTCTGTGTCTCAGGTTGCTTTGTTTTGCTCTCCAGGTGTTAGTGAAATCACACAAACACACACGCACAAATGCTCACAGCTGCTGGGACAGATGTGGTAACACTGGGATGTGTGCACACTGAGTCACGTCTGGCAGAAAACTGTGTGCGTGTGTGTCATGACTGTGGGGTTTTTATGCTGGCAGGTTCAAAGTCTGGTCGCACATGTGGCGGCTGAAAGAGCAGCTGGAGCCGCTTCAGACAGTTTGAGAATACAGTGGGAAAGGTGGACGGGAAAACAAAAGCAGAGAGAAAATAGACAGAGATCACTCACACACTCTGACATGCATGCACGCACTCGCACGCACACACACAGAAACACACACACACACAAAAAGAAATGAGTCACCAGCAAGTGTGTGAAAGGGCTTTAAGAGGCTCTAATTGCATCTGGTGAGAAATAAAATAGCAGCTTCTTGCTCAGATAAGGAAGAGGGGGAGGAAGACGGGTGAAAACGGAAGAAGAAAGCACAAGTGGAACTACACTACTCCCACCATTTCCTCCCTTCTCAGAACTAATTTATTGCCATTAACTTCCCAATATTAAATGTTAGGTGGCAATAAATTACAAATACACACATTTTCCCCTTAAATAAAAGGAAAATCTTCTTTTGAGGTTATCTTAACAAGTGTTTCTAAGAGCTGGCATCTACTGTATGTGTGGCTCCACTTGATGGTGACATTTGCGTAATTTGAGCGGCGCTTCACCCCCGCTGCCAAACCCATTAACACCCAGTCTCTCCAGAGAACTCCATTTACGCAATGCTCCGGCACGGCGACGTCGAGGTGGCATCTATGCCAAGCATCTTCACTCGCCTTGCCTCTCTTCTGGCGCCACATGCTGAGCCTAATCCCGTGGTACGGTCCATGCACCGAGGAAGGGGGGCTCAGGGAGAGAGGGTGGCGCTCGGCAAGGCCATCTGGGTATCCCATCTGCAACACGGCGATGGCTGCGACTCGTTCGTTCTGGCAGCCTGCAGCGAGCGATTATGGACGACAGGCCCTGATGACAGGAGCGAGAGGCTCCCCAGACGTCTCGAATGACGCGGACCGCTGCTAATAATAGGATGCTGTTAAAGATGATTAGCTCGGTAACCTGGTTATGAAAGAAAGGTGGAGGGAGGGAGGGAGGGAGAGAGGGAGGGCGGTGGCCTAAAATAGGGCTTTTGTCGATGCCGGACAGCACGAAACCTGCTCTACAAATGTGTGTGCGCATGCGATGGTGAATGTAGATTGGGGGAAGCAGCAGCGACTCTGGTGAAAAGATGCTTTTGTCAAGTTCTCATGCTCAACTTGCTAAAGTGATAAAAGTCAGTGGGAAGCCTCTTTCTAAGGAGAGATTGTGGGATACAAACAGCAAAGTCACATGACAGATTTGGAAGGATTTGAGCTGTCTCTACTGTGTTTTTCTAGCCTACAAAGAAGACATTGTGCAACAGATTATCAAGCCAAAGCGATGATCTAAAGGTACATAAAGGATTGATTAAACCACATTTAAAACGAGATTATGCAACTGTGCTGTGAGGTAATTACTTGAGCTTCATAAATCAGTTGCTTTAGAGTTCCCTTAAAGAAAGGGAAACGTTTGAAACTATTACCTCTCAACCACATGTGAAGGCAAAAAAGTTTCTGTTTTGAAAAAAAGCCCTTGAGAATGAGACAAAAAGTCATCATAGACAGAGCTGAATACTAGTGGAAAAGATTCAAATGGTTTTGCTTGCAATACTTTCCTCCCCAGTTCTGATATCATAATTGTGTAGGAGAAGGGGATTTCAGATAGTGTCTAACTATCCACAACAAGCCAAAGCACAGACAGAAAGGGAGAGGAATGGGAAGAAATAACAGACACGTCTTCCGGTGAGTCACGATATGAGGTCCATTTTTGTTTTTCCATGTTTTTGTCATAGAATATAGCGTTATCACAAATGACTACCAGTCATAAAATCAGCATGAATGCTAAGTAGAGTCAGTGACATCTATCGCTGTGGAACAAGCGAGTTAAATCTTATATTTCCATCCATCCATTCCTGCATTCATATATCTCCACCTTCTCTGCATCACGGGTGGGGGGTTAAGAACCTATCCCAGCAGTCATAAAATTGAAAAATTCAGACAATTTTCATATTCAGCAGTTTTTAGTCTTTAACAGCTATTACATTTTTGGGGCACTCTTTGGGAACCAGTCGATGTAATTTTAAAGTCAAGCTCAATAATTGTCATGTCTTTGTGGTCATAATGCTCTAAATCCTTTCAGTTGTTGAAAAGTCTGGATGCAACTGGACTCTTGCTACGGAGCCCTGCTGCTGGATAATCTTTTGGCATTTTCCTGCTGAAAGACACGGTGGCTCAGTGGTTAACACTGTTGAAAGCTCTGCAGGGCTGTAACTAGAAAGCTCTCAGTTACAACTAATTTTTATACACAACAACAGAAAGTGAAGATATATGTCATCGCTGCCTCTGCTTGCTACTTCTGAGACTCAAATGCGTGTGGGGCCCATTTCTGTAATATCTTAGCTTCCTTTTGTAACCAGGAAAATTTTTCCTCTGGGTTGCGGTCTGTTTAAAATCACAGCAGCTGGAACAGATTCTAATAATAAACAATGAGAGCAACTAATTATTACTACCTGACTAAATTTTCTCCCCTTTTTTTTCTCCAATCTTTTTTTTTTCCAGTGAATGCATGAAAGGAGGCTTGTGTGAAACCTCAGCTTAGCCAAGTATGACCAGAGGCTCAACATGGTCATGAATGAGGATTAGGACAGAAGCGGTTATATAGTCATATTTTTGGCAAAATTATGAAGGTTTGGAACATAGCGAGCACACAGATGGCCTCCGTGAAGTGGATTGGATTGCACAAGTAGTTTGAGAAGATTCCACAGACATTTTGATATTTCTTTGGACTACCAGGATCTATTCTAACAACATGAGTCCACAATAACCACACCCTCTGTTTTTTGTTTTGGGGAGAGGTTTTATGACTATTGTGTTACTATAGGTTTACTCTTTGTTCTGTATGGATACATCATACTGAGTAAACATGTACTGAGGATTTCCAAATCTTTGAAATCTCAGCATGCAAAAGGTGCTCGCTAAATGATTTACTTTCTGACTTCAGAAACATGTGAGGAGGATATACTGGCTCACCTTTGTTGTCGCGAGCCATGCACATCGCCTGCAGGGACGTCTGTGGACTGATCTCCAGCTGGCATACCAGGACTTTTGTGTGGCTGATGGCTGGGAGAGCTTCCTGTAGCTCCTCTGCACCCAGCAGCATGTTGGCACCGGCCACAATTACAATGGCATTCTCACCTGTCCGTGAACGAACATAGAGACATGTGAGACTCCACTGGAATTTTCAAAATCATCAATATGCCATGACATGAGAAGAATGAAATGTAAATTTCAGTTTTTAAACTTTGGCCTACAAAGACAGGAAATATTTCTGTTTTCTAAGCAGCAATGATTTTCCACCGCAGGAACTTCTCCCTGAGACTAGGATGCTTTGGAGTGTATTTCAAGACAAATATATAAATATAGATACTGCCCTGGTTGCTGCTATCAGTTGGAAATAAGCATCAAAACATCTACCACATTGCTCAGGTGTATCTGAGCTTTCTAATGCATGTATTCCTTTGGAGGCACTGTTCTCTACATAGTTAAAAATGATAATAATTCACAGATTTTTTTCATTACTTTTCAACCACCTGAAATAAGATCCAGTTACATTTAAAATGTAAGTTTTATCTAAATATTTATTTTAACAGTTCAAACTGAACTTTGAAGCAAAGTGTGAGACCATTAGCAAACAGGAGAAATAGGTTTCTGACATATTTGAGTAGACTTCCATATGAAGACCCTATTTTTTCTTTCAAGCAGCAGTTTCCAAAGCTGATAGTTAACACTAAGTTACCAAAAACTTCAGTTGCTTTAATGGCCACTTGAGGCTGTCTATAAAAGTGTGTGAAATTAGTGAATTTTATTATGTACAAAATAGTTGGTATGTATGTGTTTGTTACACCTGCACAGTTTATGAATGAAACATGCTAACCAATAATTTGGGAGGCCACTGTCTCATCCACAGATAGTCATTCGTGGCTCAAAAACCAACATGGCAAAGGCTAAAAGACTAATGTTGAGGTTTAAAACCAGTGGGAGAATTCACAGTGGTTATGTCCATGATTTTTATCACACTTTTTTTTAATTGAATCTGAAATTCACTCAGTCAAATTATGCTGATTGGTGAGCGACAGCTGGACACCACATACCAGACAGTTACAGCAGTTAGCTGGTTTGATTTTACTTGACAGCTCACACCCTTTTTAGAGTGAGTTTCAGTTTCTTCCTTCTGGAAAGGCTGAGTGTAGAACAACACAGTGTAAAAATAACTTTGTTTCAGCAGACATCATTCAGAGGAACAAATCTTAGCTTGTACATCTTGTATGATTTCATTTTTTGGCAGAGTGTTGTATTTTATTTCTGTCTGTGTTTTCAAAATTGTGCATGTAAGGACAGATGACTCAACTCTGCAAACCAAATCTATCTACCGAAACAAATAAAGTAACATGAATCTCAGTAGTATCAGTTCTATAATAAAATTTTCCAAATTAATATTATAATTCTGTCTATGTAATATAGCCCAATGTCTTGTCAGTAAAAGTGTAAGGATAGTCAAAGAAAGTATATCCTAGTGTAGCATGTAACTGTAAAATACTGTAAAACAACTTCTTACTTGTGAAATTTTATTCCCTGTTCCCTTTCTTGTAGTGTTCCCTTCATTGGAATATCCAAAAGCAGAACAGAGTTTGTCATTTAATATAAGAATGACGCAAAACCCATACTCAGTTCCCTGAACAAGACGGCAGCAATAGAGATGTGCCATGTATGGGATTTCTAGGAACTAAAATAAGTTAAAGGGAAATTGTTTGTCTTTGCGCCGGAAATGGCCATTTTTTCATTTGGCCAAGTCTATGAACTTTAGGAACCCCACTGAGGCATTTTAGACAGTCCATGCGAGTCATTTGGTTAATCCATATTAAATTTTAAAACAGCGAGACTGTAAGAAAGCCGGGGTGGTAGAGAAAGACTGAACATGAATAAATGAGAGGACTAGCGTTAACTACAACAAAGGAATTGGAAAAATAATCTTATTTTCTCACTTTTCGCAGTGGACTTATTAAGTCCCTAAGCGTGAGTCTTTTAGGCTGTGTGTAAATGGAAACAAACAACAGTATGAAGTTAACATAATTTCCTTAGGGATTCTGAACCTGTTATTTCCTTGAAAAAAAAAATATCTACGAGTAAAAAACATGTAACAAGCAAAAACTTTGGTGCAAAAGCACATTTGATGTGATGGTCAAGAGGTAAAATAGTTTTAAATTATAATCTTTAATAAATAATTAATTGTATTATAGTTTTGTATTATATGTACGTTTTTATTTTCTTTTGATTAATAATAATTTTTTAATATTTTTAATATTAAAAAATCGAATTTCTACATATTTTTTAAAATAAAAAAAATTAAAAAAATACACATTGAGACAGCGTGAGGGTAGGGTTTGGGAGATCACCAATGGTGACTTAAATCTCACAGGATGAAACACAAACTAAAGAATTTCATGTGATAATATTAAAGTATGCTATAATCTCTAAAAATTATGTTGAATCTTATTTTTTTTTAAATGATTGAATTAAGTGATCAAAGATATCATGATGATATTCATCCATCCACCTATTTTCTACCACTTGTCTGTGTAATGGGGACAACGGTCTAAGCAGAGATGCCTAAGGCAGACACCACGGCATCAGCCGAAAAACATAATCTCTATTATTATTATTATTATTATTATTATTATTATTATTATTATTATTATTAAAAATGATATATTATTAAATTACTATTTTATTTTATATTTTCATATAAAATATTTTATTTTTATTTTATGTAGACAACACTCCATTTACATTAAAACTAAAGGCATTTCCTTGATATTGTTATTTAATTTCGCATCATTTCTAAGTACACTATAATTTGAGGGGGTTTTTTTTGTTTTGTTTTGTTACCTGTTACAAACGTGATCTGCATCTCTGATATTCGGTTGTTTTTTTAAAAAAAATATTTTTATTACTCATCACTTCCGTAAATAGCTAAACGCATGATATTGATTTAATAGACATTTTAAACACTAAAGTGCCACTTTCAGCCTCACCTACTACCTCGCCTCTCATAGATGTTTTTAATATCCTCACCGCTTTCAACAGAAATTGCTCCCCATGTGGAAAGGCTCACAGTTAAACACATAACTGTCCATACATCTTATTGTGTGGACATCACAGATGCATATGTAGTGAAATTCAAGTCTAAAACTGACACCACAGTTTAAAATAACTTTTTTTTTAGTTAATCCCCTTTTTGTGCCAGGGAAACAAAGAAATCTTCCCTATATAAAGTTTTTCATCTCTTCATTGCAAAATATTTGAACTCACAAAATATACATACTGGCCATGAACATTGGTAAAAGGCATCCTTTATCATTTGATATCAGCTGATACATCTTTGCGTTCCTGGTGGATACTCGGGAGGGCTTGACGCTGTTGTTCGTCCAAGTGTTTTTATGACTATAAACAGGTGTTGTAGCAGTAGTGACTCAGTGGGCTGAGCTGTCCTGTGTGTGTATTAAAAAAAAAACAGTGCACTCACAGGCCCGCATGCACTCTAGGCTGTACATAGAGGAGGCCATGCGAGCGAGGCTGTAGGTTAGCGGTAGAATTTACCTGCATCGTCGACAGTGATGGAGGCAGCTCCTGTGACTGCATCAGAGCTCTGCTTCACAAATTCTGCAACAGAGAATGAAAGTATTTGTTTGTTCCTGCAAAATGGAATATTCACCATACATACCTCTGGCAAGTAAAATGTTAAAATAGAAACCCTACCAACTGTCAGAACTCAGAGCAGAACTTCAGTAGCTTCAGTATTAACAAAGCCAAATGATTTAACAATAGGGAGAACTTGCCAGTGTATCCAAAAAACCTTGAAAAGAATTGGCAAAATGCAGACTGAAAAAGGTTGGCTCTGAATGTGAACTTATTGCAATGCACCATGAAAATGGAAACCAATTTGGCACGCAACGTGAAAAACCCTCTTTCTTACCTGTGTGGACGCCGTTGTCCTTGAAATTCTGGATGTAATTGTCTCCAAAGAAGTCTTTTCCAACCTAGAAAAGATTGAAGGCAAAACGATTACAACAAAGAGAATGTCAAGCTGGGTCAGACTTGGTTAGCGGCAACTTTTGAAAAGTGGTATACTCAAATCTCTGTTGGGCTGGATTTTCGTGTGCCCTGCCAGCATACTGGCATGGTGCCGCCGCCGAAGATGTGCAAAAACGAACACACAAAAGTCAACAAACGCACACACGCGCAAACACACGACCAGCTGCGCCAAGCCTTGAAGACACGATAACCCCGCCTTCACGCCTCTTCATGCCCACCTCGCTTTCGTTTTCTTTCCCTCCTGCCCCTCTTCCCCTGATCCGCTCTGGGATGTCCACATCTGTAGCTACTTTGGGTTGTGGAAGGGGTCCCCACCTTGCCCCGAGGCGCTTACTTCGAACCCACGCTTTCCAAAAAACGTGCCAAAATGCGGGCACTTCTAACTGCCTGTGATGATGGGTTGGGATGGTATTGGCTGCTTGGCCCCATTCTCTTTGAAGAGCGGCCTTCCATCTTGGCTGTTTTTGACAAGCCCGGGTGTCTATTTTTGGGTTCTCCCCATGCCCGGAGAGCTCCTCCCGCACTGGGTTGTTATCGATCGGGCCTCTTTGTTCTGACAGAGGTGGGGCTTTGGTGCTTTAGTGCTCAGGTTGAAAGGCCATGCTGAGCTTACTGATTGGAGACTCAGGGTTGCACGATATGGGAATAAGCTTGTTTGAAGGCGCGCAAGTGTAGGTGGGCGTATGCATGTGGTACGGTATTGATCAAGAGAAAATGAAGGATGGAGAGTCGATGGAGTGAAATGACTGAAGTGTGAACGAAGCTAAAAGGTTTTGAAGAGTTGTTAAATAGTTGGTGGGCTTTGGTAGCTGATGGCTGATTATCTGCACTGAGTAAGATGTGGACGAGCCAAAGGGTGGACAAGAAAAAGTGTTTCTTTTTAAAAAGAGAGAACACATATTAATGCTAAAATCCAACAAAAACTCCAAACTTTGACTGGGGTGCCATACCTTGCAGACCATAGCAGTTTTGACTCCAAGTCTGGCAGCCTGTATGCACTGGTTGGCCCCCTTTCCTCCAAAACCGATGAAGAACTTGTGACCATGGATGGTTTCCCCTGCTTTGGGTAGCCTTGGTGCCTTGCTGAGAGAAAACACAGTGTGTAACTACAGTATTTACAAAGAGAAACCCCTCATGGGATTGGGAAAATAAAAAATGAAGGATTCCTCTACTTGAAGGAATGCTTTGGTTGGTTTTTTTTCATCTCTTCATACTGCACATAACAGTTGGAAAACCTTCCATCAAAGTTAGAAAAAATGTTTTGTTTGGCACTGTGAGTGTCAAAATGTGAAGAAAACCCTTCAGGGCTCAAATCCTTCCCTAGTTAAGCTATTTATTTATCACTGCAAAGCGTGCAAAACCACACAAACAAAAGTTTTTTTGTGGAGTCTGCTGAGGATTATATCTTTTGAAGGTCTTTCACTGAGAGGTCAACTTAATGCAAACATTGCTGGAATGAATGGAAACTTGTTTCCTTCAGTGTTTTTTCCCAGTCTTTTTTCAAAAAGAAACTTGCTTTATAGATTTAAAATGTACTTTTGTACCTAGACATTCAGCCAGATGTGCCAATACAAGTGTCTCCAAATTTGCAAATGATGCAACCATTGAATCCCACAGATGTCTCAACTTGACACTGGCTGTGCACGTAACGCCTGAGTCATGAGATTTGGTCAAGTCCAGCCCCTGCCCTCGAGGTTGATATGCCACAGGTGGGTGCCCTCAGGAGGAGCTGTCTGTGCCCTAATTCTTCCAATCACAGAGCCAGAATGGGTAATGAGTAACAGTGCATAGACAGCAGACAGCTTCATGTTGTATGTCAGGACTCTGCGGATTGGCTCTGGGCAGTGTTGGACTGAGGCCAAAGGGTTTGCGGGTGGCAAAATGTTGTCATAAACTTGTTTTCCTCCCTGTTGTTGCTCTTTTTCGTGCCTTTGTGCGCGTTTGTGTGTGTATGTCAGCGTGTTTGTGGCAGGTGTGCTGTTACAGTAAGTTCACTCAATCCCAGGATTTCCAGTAACTGAGAAGCCGGTGGCAAACACTAGAGGTTGTTCTAAATGCTGCTGTTTTTGCACAACCGTGTGAAAACAACTGACATACCCCAGGCTATAACTGGATGTAAGGTCAGTCAGGCTAAAACGTGGTAAGAAGGAAACAGAACAAAGGTTTAACACATAAAACACACACACACACACACACACACACACACACACACACACACACACACACACACACACACACACACACACACATACATCTTTTTTAAAAAGTTTCCCACCTGTGTCAGCACCATGCAACTCTTGAATAAGAACAGCACTGACACTGACACATTTTAATCAAGTGTCAAAAACCCAGAAGAAGAAATCTGAAATGTGATTTTTTTTTTGTGCCTAAAGGCAAAAAAGGCAGAAAGAAAAAAATCACAAAGTCAGCATTACAATACAGAAGCTAGAAAGAAAAGGGAGGCAGTCATGTCATCTGCCATTAAGACAGTTTGTTTTGGTAGCACAGAGGCTCACCGTGAGGTTTCACAGCTCACAGTGGCAAAAGAAAATCCCAGAAACAGTTTGACAGAAAACCACCTCTGAACCGCAATGTGCCATTCAGAGACTTTGTTTTATTTGCATAGATTACCAAACCAAAACACACCTTAAGCCCAGGCAAGCTGTCTCCTGATGTCAGACAGCCAAGCTAACTTGTTGCTTGCAAAACCTTGCAATATCTATGTACCTATATCCATATTTATATAATGTATCACAGATGATAAGGATAAGCAGAAGTGTACAGTTCTACTACTGTTTACATTCAGGGGTGCCATCATTCCTAACTTGATGCTTTGTGAGTCTGCTCTGACTTTCCGAGTGGGAAACCCGAGTTCAGGGGGCGTTCCACAAAATTTCAACTGGGAACATGGAATTTCAGACTAATTCAGGAATGCACCATTAATTTCACACAGTTTTTTTTCCTCCTGGCTCTGTACACTGTCACTGGGAACATTGCCCTTATAAGGTCATCTAAGGCACACAGATGCCCCACCCACCTCCTGTTCAAATGTTGCACATACCAGGGGCAGCCAATCAGAAGACATCTGGCTTAAAGGGAGAGTGACCTTCAAAGGGAGAGGATCTAAAAGGGCTTTTTTCAGACTGGATGAACTGAGGGGCTGTAGCAAGATGCAATAATAGAACAATAAGGATTATTTCGAAGTGTGAATCACTCAAAGCTACTCTAATTAGAACACAGGAATAAAAATAAGGAGCTGGAAGTGAGCAAAAATAAAAGTCCACTCTAAATTCTAGTACCAAAGCAATGCAAGAGTCATCATAGGGTGCTTTAAAACATAATTGAAACTCAGTGATACTGTAGGAGCAGCACCTGGTGACAGTGGTGAGAGAGAAAACTTCTCCTAACAGATGTAACCTATAAAAGAACTAGGCTCTGGAGCCAGTTGGAGCAAGGGGAAATAAAAAGTGTCCAAAGAGGCATTTGTGGAAGACCAGAGTAGCATACAAAATACAGAAATCCCCATAGTTTTATTTAGACAGTTTCATGGAGATGTGATGCAAATATTTACAGAGACCAAGACGTCTAAATGACTGTGAGTCAGCCTCCTTTACAGTGTTTTGTTTTTGCTGTATTACCAGTTGGAATTTCTTAAACTTTGCCCCTGATAAATAACCCCCTATAATTATTCTAAGTTACCAAAAAACTGATATGTATGGTGTGCATGGCAAAACTACAACACAAAACACAACACTTTAAAATAAATGTAATAACTCCATAGCGAAATAGCTGCATTGAAAGCGCATTTTGTGCAAGTCTTACAATAGAGTTACAACAATAATATTTAAAGGGATGGCACAAGATGGTAGAGGCAAATAAAAATGTCAGATTGTAGTAAATAAACAAACATACCAGACTTTTTCTGAATTTTGTTGACTAAAACTTAACATGTTTAAAGCCTGCTACAAAAGTAGTTTTGGTCTCTACAGTTAATTTCTTCCTTCATAAAAAGTCCATGATTGATGGTTTCTTTCAATAACTCGTGCATTTACATTTTATTAAGGTTTGCATTTTTAGGATTAGAGCTACTTTTATTTATCGCTTCGGACTCTGTAAGGCTTCACCTCTGTTAACTAGAGTCACTGAACTGGTCCGCTATACCATGACTGTAGTGTTGGTGCATTTTGGATGCAGTTGCCTGAGAAATAATATTACTTTCTAACTGTACTAACAGATGTCTAATATTTCCAGTTTTGTTGGGAGAAATCTTTGGTTTTTATTAATCCGTTATATAGCACTAATTAACAGGTATCCATGTCTCTCTGTTGACCCTGTGTTGTTGTGTTGAGATGGTGATGGTTACAAAGCTAAAGTCAAAGCTTAAACAGATGGATGACTTAACAGTGGCAACAGGCATCTATAACATACAGTTATTTTTGCAATAATACTGTGGTGTAGCTAGTGAAATGGCTAACATTTCTTGTTGTGTTGAACGGTTTAAAGGCTGTGTGGAAGAGCATTAATCTGCATCCTTCCTACAAAGGTCCCTTATCAATGCCCAAATTTCATTTTTAATCAAAACATTCAGGAAACTGATGTTAGTGACAAAGTGCCAATTTGGCTTTCCAAAAACTGTTAAAAAAATGAATAAATAACTAATGAGCCTAACTATTGTGGATGACGGTCTTACTCCACATTTGGCCGACAGCCACCTGAAGCCGGATGAGTGACAGGTAAGATAAACAGATTTCCAAATTCCTAAATAAACCCACCCACGCCTGTTCAAGCCCAGAGAGACACTTAGCTATTGTTGTCTGCGGTGAGTGTACCAAACAAACAGGGCGGTTATGTGCTAAAGTGCAACCTTAGTGCATTTTCTCCCACGGAACCAAGAGGCCAAAAGCAGGTGTGCAGTGACGTGAAGTGTTTGCTTTCAGGCTGGCCCTCATTTCCCTCTCCCTCCATCTCCATTAAAGTCATTTCTCAGCTGCTGGTGAGCAACAGGGGGGAAGCAGACATGGACAAAAACAAGCTGATATGATGTTTTTGTTTAGATTTTTCTGGGGGGTTTTCTGGGGAAAGTTAGAAATGTCTTTCCAGTTCCAAGCACAACTTCCAAAGTGAACTTGCAAAATAGGATGAGGGAGGTCATGTTTTCATTTTTATTAATTGAAACTTTATTAAACTACAGAACAGTGGATATTGGGTGGTTGTACTAAACATAATAAACATTTTAACTGAAGTGTAATGACCTTCAGCTCTTATTATGACTCAGACAAGTGGTTGTTTTTCCAAGTTCACGCATGGCTCAGAGGATAATATTATGTGCTCATCTTATATAATTCTCCTTGTCCACAAAGGTCCTTTTAGCTGACGTTCCAGTAAATCAGAACAAGGTGAGCAGATTTAACAAAGAACAGGCTGAGTGAGGACAGCATACCTTACATGGACATGGCGAAATGCTCCACTAACAAGAGGTGCAGTGTGTGAGTATACGTGGGTGTTTATATTTGTGTGGTCACACCATTTGTTGGAGTCACATGTGTGATGCCATTTTTTACATGGTGGTCTATATCAGGCTTGGCAAACCAACCATTTCAGAACACGGGAAATACAAATAATAAAATTATCATGTTAGTAATAACCTTTATGATGATTTGCTAGAATGTCTAAAGTTTAGCAATACATATGTTTTTCCTCATCTCATATTCTTAGCTTAAACCTTAAATGTACATCGTTTTATTCCTGTGTAGGCCTTACCCATCATTTCGTTATATTTGGCTTCCAAGAAGCCACACTATTTTAAAGCAAGAACTCTCCAGGGTTTCTGAAGGTCTTTAAGTAATTTGTTACTAGCAGAATATCACAAAAAACATATATGTTGTTCCCATTCCTTTAGTTGTATCTACAGCTACTAAGAACTGAACATTTAGCATACCTCTGCCTGGTGTGCAATGTGTTCTTAAAAAATTCAGGGAAGTGGAGAAGTGGAGGGCATAATAAGTAGCAGTACTAAAAAATATCTACAGCAGATGAACAGTATTGAAAAAATGTTCTCAAGGCCTGACACAAACCTGAGAGATTCCTATGGCACTGAAGCCTCATAAGAAATGGTTTCAGTGGAGAATGCCTATCAAGAACCCATCCTTAAGGAAGGGAAACAGGCGGAGCTGGCTGAAGTAGTACGGCTCTTTAATTTCTCCTATTTTTTAAGCAAAATTAAAGACATGAAGGTTGGCTCGAGCCTTTTGCACAGAGTGATGAGTGATGTTAAAAGCTGAGTGCTTGCTGACCTCCAGCCCAGTGGAGCTTGTTCTTCAGCAAGTAACAAAAGCAACAATAAGCACTCAGGTTTGTAGTAAAGAAGCATCCGTTTCTACCATTAAAAGCTAGAGCGATCAATTTGAAGCGTCTTTGGGCTTTCAACTTTGCTGTGTGTTACAGCTTTGTGTTAATGCTTAAACACTCCAAGAAAGATTGTATGCATGTCTTCATTAAGGTAGAGATTTGTGATTTTATTAACTGTTAACAATGAGAAGTGTGACAAATGACTTTCTTCAGGGAGTCATTAAGTATTACTTACAAAAAACAGTAATGTAATATATATTATTTCTCAGTAACTCCAAGACTGCTAAGAAATGAAGTACATTCTTACTGTTTTCACAGAAATGTATTAAGTGTTGCAGGTCTGGTGTTTTGAAGGAGGAAGATATCACCAATGATCTTCAGTTGCTGCTGCCCATCAAGAAATAAGGCAAAGGTTACAAGGCTATGCCAAACAATGTAACATCCATCGCTCTATGTGAAAAAGATTATTTACAGGAGGAAAACATTCAGGACAGCTGCTGATCTTCCCCAGAGTGGATGCTCAGAGTAACAAAAAATCTAAAGAGCTATATCTTAGAGTTTACAGGCCTCTGTTAGCATGTTAAATGTTAAAGTTTATGAGACTATGACAGTACATTTATAGAAAGACTGAACAATTATGGCTTGTTTGAAAGGGTTGCCAGTAGAAAACCTCCTCTCTGTAAAAGAACACAGCAAGGCAGCTTAAGTGTAGAAAGTTGCATCTAAACAAACCACAAGACTTGTGGAATAATGTCCTTTGGACATATGAGACTAAAATGGAGATGTTTGGCCATAAAGTCCAATGGCACATTTGCAAAAACAAATAGCACAGCTTATCAGCACAAACACCTCATACTATCTGTCAAGCACAGTGGTGGTGGGGTGATAATTTGGTGTTGTTTTGCAGCCACAGGACCTGGGTACCTTGCAGAAATTGAATCGACAGCAGCAAATCTATAACAGAACAGCTGAAAAAAGAGAATCAAGTTGTTGCCATGGCCCAATTAAAAGTGCAAACCTCAATCCAACTAAAGTGCTGTGATGGGATTTTAAAGGAGCTGTGAATGGAAAAATACCCAGACATCTTTTTAACTAAAGTAGCATTGAGAGGTGTTGGCCAAACGTCCCCCAAAATGATGTGAGAACAATAATAAAGTCATACATAAAAAGATAACTTCAAGATATTGCTGTTCAAGGTGATTCTATAAGCTACTGAAATAAAAGATGCCGTACATTCATTTCCATATGACTGTATATAAAATACCCAAATTGATCACCATGATAAAATGATATCTAAAGCTAAAGGCATAAAACAACCAAAAATCCAATCTGCATGGTTTGTAGTTGTGTTTGTTCTCTTTTCCTACTATCAAGAAATCAACAGAGTTATTGCATTACACATCTAAGTTTCTACTACATTTATTAAACAGTTTTTATTCATTTACTTCAAGTCATTCTATGTTTTTTAGTTATTTTATTGTATTCAGTTCTTTCAGCTTTAACTTGAGTATTTCCCTTTTTGCTTTACTTTTTGCTCATATTGTATTTTATAGTGCTACCCTATTTTTATTAAGGTTTTTTTGTTGTTTTACTGTTTTGGCTGCAGTGAACAGGGATTTTCCAACTTTTGAGATAAAGTGTATCCTGTCATATCTTAGATAATGATCATCAAAACCTTTTGTCAGACCAATTTGGCAGTTAACTGACTGAATGAGTCATTTAAAAAACAAAAAAGATAACCCAACGTATTACAGTTGTATTCTGAATTTGGATTTTAATTCAGTTTTTGGTGCTGTTTTGGTTTTATTTTCTTTCTTTTTTTATAATATAAATAGACGCTACTTACCCGGGCAAAAATGTAAGAAGTTCAGCATAAAATTTACAATACAATACATGAGCCCTTGTAAAAACAATAAAGAAACCATATAATTTGTTTTGACAGGACGAGACATGTGGTGTATTTTGGATTTAATCCATGAAAATGTTAGGATACTCAGGCTTCTGTCTCCTTAGAATAACTCCTCAAAAAAAGCTCCTTTCCTGCCGATAATTGTTTTTGGTGATATCATTTTTACAGAGTGGTGATTCAGTCTACTGTGAATCTCTTTTTTCCTTTACAACTGCAAAGTTTCTTACTTAGTCAGGCATTACTGACTGCTCACATGAAAAAGCACTGTTACATTTTTATCCATAAAGCAATGCTGGATAAGTTAGCAGTCTAACATGCTTTTTATTCCAGGTTATGATATATAAGGGAAAACAGCATTTTCTTATTACTCACCTTGCACATGCAATATTTTTCATAAAAATCTAAGCTTGGATTTGAACCTTGGATTATGGTTACTTGTGTTGTTAAATTTAAAAGAATCATAATAAATGTATTGAAGAGGGCATATTGTGTATTTTTCTTAAGAGTATCTCTTGTGGCAGGCTTTAGACCATCATGTTGTATATCTTGTATCTTACATTATATTTGTTACGCTTCTAATATGTTTTGAATTTGTATGGTTTCTACCTTGGCCACTTCACCCTTATGAAAGCAATTTGATCTAAATAGCCTAAAAATGGAAGCTAAAATAAAAAATAATAACAATACCTCAGTGAGCTGTAGGGGGCACTGTATGGCTTTGACAATGGGTTCAAAACCTGAACCGCTCTGCACCTCTTCTCTGTGCGCTGCAGATTGCAGCCAATCAAACACAACCTTTTACTGCCTAACAACATGCACAGCCTGATGGATGCATTTGAAACTAAACACTGCAGAAATCTGCCTTACATTTGGGTGTTTATATGGCAGAAGCAAAAAGAAAAGGAGCGTGTGTGTGCGTGTGCGCCTCTGCTGTCTGTCAGTTAATTGTACTGCCACCCAAACACTGGCTGTTCAAGACAACTGGATTTCTAACTTCAAAGTCATGCATATCACTTTGAAGGGCTGCAAATGTATTCCCCTATCCACATTCTGATCTCCATCCAAAAAAGCCCCACCACACACACACGCACACACACACACTCCCTGCCACCAAAAACAGGCCATTTCCCATTAGCTTATTAGAGCCTTAATTGACATCTCCTGCCCTTCAAAGCAGAAAGTCACTACATGAATTGCTAATGAGCAACTAAAAGTGCCTTTCCTTTCCCAAAAAAACTCGCAGTGGGAGAAGGCATGTGTTTCTGATAAGTGTGGACAGTCAAGCGACAACTTTGTGCAAAGCTGCTATGAAACTTTTTCTGCAGCTCATATTTTGTTTGTTGTTTATTCAGAGCTTCAGTCGTTGGCATGCAGGTGACAGTCATGACAGTTATTGCTCCCCTCACCTGTCAGTCATATATGTTTTTCACATAAAAATATAAAAGACGCAGCATGACACAAACTGTTGCGCGATCTCCACACTTCTTCACGCTGAGAGGAAGACATTTAGTTGGCTGGAGCCCACTGAGACTTTTGCCATCACAGCTGATTTATATGCCTTTTCAGATTGTGTCATTTGCTTGCAAAGGTTCTGGTAAAAGAGGATGACAAATTGTTTCAAACTAACCCATTGTGCTGCAGTTGATGACTAATGATTGTGGGAATGGATCCTACTTGGCTCAACAAATTTCACCACGTACGAGGATGATGCAACGCTGACATTTTAGCAAGCAGGAATTATACCAGATCATCTGCACAGTTTGACTTGAATTTACCATCAGATGGTCCCACCTTTTAGACCAGAAATTAAGTGGACATACTCTGATTTTCTTTATTTTTGGTCACATATGTATTATTACAGTGATGAATGTTCCTAATAAACATGAGCATACTGTATGTACATGTGAAGCTAGGATTCAGAGTGCTCTAAAAGCCTTCATTTGTTTGTAAAATGATGCCAATTAGAGGAAGGGATAAATAGCGATTTTGATTTGTGGAAACTCATAATTTGGTTGACCATCAAGTTTGTAATGCATAATTCCGGCTAATACATGCATCCATAATTTCTGTCTGCTTCTCTATGATCCAAGTTGTATGAAACTAAGTCATCATAAACATTATTAATCTATTTACTACACACATTTCAACCAATCTGTCATTTGTGTTTGCAGGTCTATACGACACAGCAGGATTTGGTCCTCTCCATGGAACTTCAGGGTTTAACCCAGAGTTTTCTCTGCTATGCAGGTGGTTCACATCACCATGGTAACTTACACTGCAGACCTAACCTACTCAAGGGCAGATTGTGTTCGAGGTAAAAGACTGACAAGCATGTAATCACTGCCTACTGAATAATTCAGAACACTGCAAAATAGAGTCACTACTCCTGGAAGATCACCCGGACTTCAGTGAGTGCATATTAAGAGATTAAATCAAGTTTTTGTCCTCCAAAAAGAGCATCAGTAGGAAATATAGATTCACTTTAGCATTAACTTACACAATTGACATTTTTTCCAACTTTTCTTTTGTCGTCAAGTGCTCACACGTTCATAGAGCATTTTGATTTCCATACTTTTCTCCTTTCTCACACTCTCTCACGCGGCACACTCTGCTGCTTTGTCTGCAGCAGCTTTGTTGCTTTCAGTACAATATGTTTAATCTCGTCATATTTTTCAGCATTTTAGTTTCCTTTCTGTTGTAAAACCAGAGGCAGACCTGAGGTGGACCCTATGTTCACTTATTGAGGTGGTAAAATTTAGCTTTTTATGATCGCTTAACCTGATTGGTTCGAGTAAGTAAAGCCAGATAAGCAAAAGATATTCTGGGTATGCTGAACCTGCTTCACAGCACAGGGCCCAGTTAGATGCTCTCTTTTCTAGCTGATCTTGTTGCTTCACCCCTACAGCATTTTTTACTGCAAACACAAATTAAAGAGAATGACTTTAAAACTCATCAGAATATATAATGATGAGACAAAGCATTCGTGTGAGACTCTTTGGATGTGCCAGGGAGTTTTTAATTTTGATAAAGCTGGAAAGATATTCATCAATTACGAATCATTGTAAAAGCACAAATGACACTTCTTGCCACACATTGTCTCATTTAAATTAGACAAGTTCCAACCGATTTTTCATGAAAACAGGCCGTCCTCTGTGCTGAAGAAAATGCAAGAGATGCTACAAGAATATTGCGTTTACACAATCTAGCGCCTCCATAAGACTTTATACATCACCGGTCTCTTGTTGGTTATTCTACATGACTTAGATTTGGAATATAAAGGCCTTTGAATTCTCTAAGGAAGCACCATACAATAAATAAGGATTATTTTGAACTGTGAATCATTCAAAGCTGGACTTGTAAAGTCCAAGATTTAAAAAAACATCTACTTACAAATAACAGTAACATAAAACGTGCGCTTTAATCATTTGTATATCTTAGACTAATAGATTCGCTTTTTATGTACCAACTGACAAGCTAAAAATCAAGAGCTAAACAAACTGAGGTATGATAACCATTGTTTACTGAACATTTGTTTTTATCTTGTTTATTTCCTTGTTTTTAATTTATTACTTTTACTGGTCTTTTCGAAAATTGTAGTTACAAAAATGCTGGGAAAGGGTAGGCGTAAAAAACGAAAGCTTCAGCCTACAACTTTTTGCTCAATAATTTAAATTATTTCCATTTAATTCAGTTCTCTGCTGTCTATTTTTTTTTTAAATTTTGATTCACTTAAAAAAAATCATGTGTTTTTAAAAATGCCATGAAAGCTGATGGCAGCATTCTTCAGTCCAATATGAACGTGTTTTGCAATCTAGTAGACGGATTAGAACCTGGAGCCTGCCCTTTATTACTGCCTAATGGCCTGAAAGCCGTTGAGCCAAACACACGCACACTGCTGATGTTTCCTGTAACTCAGGGGGCTTTTAGGACAAATACTGAAAATGCAGCAGCATTGTCTAACTTTAGAACACTTCCTCTATTCCAGTGTAGGAAGACTTTGCAGACCATTTCAGGCTGATGGAAAACACCCCTCAGCCCTTATGCCATATTTTCCATCAGGCGTGCATGTCAAAATAAAATCCCTGGAGGAAAAGGCTGGCTGCAGTGGTTAATAATAATAAAGGGAAACAAGCAAAGACAATTGACTGTTTTCTGAGGTGCATCCTCTGAGTTACTGTTGCTAAGCCTGAGCTTTTACAGTTTACACTGATAATGGTGGCAGATTTACAGCTTCAAAACAAATTTATATAAACAGTTATATGCATTTAAATATGCACAATCTGTAGGAAACCTGGGTCTTGGTTTCCATTTGTTGATGGAGTAGCACTGACGTTTGAACAGGCTGCAGGCAGATTAACCGTGGAAAACAGGAATGCAATGGATGAAACACAATCTTGAAATCTTTGGCTATAATCTGATACAACTCAGTTTTTCAGACTTTGTCTGCAATCATAATCAGACTGCACTAAAAGACTTGCATGCAGAACAGGAAGTCTTGTTTTCAAAGTCTTTGTTTTGTCTTGGCTTTTTATATGAGACCATTGCTGTGACCCACCAATACTGGCTGTTGCCCTCAGAAGTTATTTGCGTTATGCTGTCATGAAATCAGCTTGAAGTCTGCCCAGAAGGCAAATGTGAAGCTGGTACACCGACATCTGCCCAAAGTCCACACTCATTATCTGATGACGAAATTTATGTCATCCAAAGCAGACTTATGGGCAAGAAAGCCAAAACTCACCTTAGCATATCATTCTGAAGTCTGAAGTGCTTCACTCTTCACAATGATATTACCTTTACATCTGTTTACCTGATTATTTGACCTGTTACCCTTGTTTAATAAGAACATATAAATTAGGTTGACAGCACCCACTTGACTGACTCAAAACAATGGGAAAGTCCAATAAACTGAAGATTTAAGAAAGTAAGTTGTAGATTTACACAAGTTGGGAATGTCTCTTGTAGCTGTTTCTATTCAACCGCAGATTTCAAGGTCATCAGTTCAACCAAGTTTCATAAGTACAAGTTACAGATGTGTCACCACTTTGCCAAAGTCTAGAACAAGACCCAAATTGTTACATTTAGGTGAGAGGAAATTGGTTAGGATGTTCAGGAACAACCCAGAAACCACCACAGCTTAAGCCTGCCATGAACTGGAAACTGCTGAAACACCAGCATTACTGTCCACAGTGAAACAAATTGATTAAGCAGGCTAACATTAAGCTTCTGGAATGGTCTTCCTAAAGCCATATATATTTATTGATTGTGTACTGTGCCTAAATGCTGGATCCATGCCAGGAAACCAACCAATTTGCATGATCAGTTCTGCCAAGAAGAGTGGTCAGATATCCAGCCAGAATTAAACCAGAAGCTTGTTGATAGCTATCAAAAAATAAATTATATTCTAACCATGTGAGCCTGTATATATATTTTTATACTTGGTTTTTTTTTCAGGCATTAAAGGGTATGCTCCTTATTAATTCCACCCTGGAAAAGTTCAAAGAAATCATCAAAAGACCAAAATTACAATGACGTTCATCCATGAGATGCACTTACATAAACCTCTGACCACAATTCTAACTAATAAGCAAAGCCACATCGGGACTTGACACAAATTTGACAAAGTCTGCTGAACATTTTTTAAATTAGTTTCCTAACATGGTAATGTGCTGTTTCCTGTTGGGTCCACCTGAGGAAGCAGAGGTGTTTCCTGCACCCAGATTTAGCCTTCTCATAAAATTTTAAGATGATTTATAATCATTGTCAGTGGAACAACTTGTTTCACATGCTATCATCGATTTACCAGATTTAAAGTTAAATAATGGACTAAATCTACTTACCTCACCAAGTCAGTCATACAGGAGCCAACCACCACAACATCAAAGACCTTCTCAGTCATGATCTGATGATTAAAAGCCACACAAACACATACGGTTGTATTATTACAACAGGAACAATTGCCCTTTCTCAATTTAAATTAACTGTTCAATGAATTTCACAACATTCAAAAAACAGACAGAAGGACTTTAGCTGCAGCTTGATGGGGGCATTTCAGGCAAAATATGTAAACTAGTTTCTCAACAGCCTCCAAACAAAAATCACTTGATTTTATTTATCTCTCACATTAGCATGAGCTTGAGTGAAACAAGGAAGAAGGTAAAAATAGAGCATTCATGGCTGGCTGAGTTGGACAAATTCCAGTCTTACTGGGGGTGGGGTGGCGACAGTTTCAATGCTACACCATGTGAATGCACCGCAGCACAGCAAAGTCTTTAATTAATTCAATCCTCTGCTTGTATCGGAGCTAATGCTAGTGTGTTAATCTCTTCAAATCTCTTCCTAGGCAGTGGAAGACTTGGAAAGCTTGGCCGCTGGCTGTAGGATGGCTCAATTCTCTCTCCCACATCTTGCAGAACAGTGTCTTCTCTCTGCAGGCATCAAGAACTTCACTACAGTGAAAAACTGCATTGTCTGACCACTTGAATTAGCAGGGAACCCCTTTCAAAATTCTCACTTACTAGTTAAACTTGAGCTGAGCTATGATGCTCAGCAGACCAATGTGAGAAACTTCATTTATATTAAGCGTTTGCTATAAAAAGGTGTTGCAAAATGTGTTAAAAAACATTAAGGAAAGGGCATGTTAAACACTACAAACAGTGTAATTAAAGTCGCATGCACAATGTGATACAATTTTAGACCTGCAGTTTTTAAAATTTTTTTTATGAGTGATACTTTAGCGTGTAGCCAGCATGTGATTGAGGTTCACACATATTAAACACTTTTTTAAAAATAATATGATGCATGCTGTTTTAAGCGCAGACTGTGTTTGAAAGAAGGATGCAGATTGTTATTTTTCTGGAAGCAGTGTTAGCATTTTTGCAGCCACCATGTTGGTTTATTGCATCTTGGAATGACAATATGTGGACAAGAAGGTGGGATACAAAGCAATATGCTGATGCTTGCTAGCTTGGTTTACAAACTGCATCTACAGATGCAGACAAATGCTAATTTGTCGAATGGTCAAATGCTAATAAGTAACATCCAAATAAAATCCTAGAACTTCATTTACCAAAACAAGAGAATAGACCAGGGGTCTGCAACCTTTAACACACAAAGAGCCATTTGGACCCGGTTTTCATGCAAAAGAAAACACTGGGAGCCGCAAATATTTTTTGACATCTAAAATGAAGATAACACTGTATATATTGTTTTTTACCTTATGCTTTGTGTGAACAACTAAAGTGTGTTGCTTATGAAATCCATGAAATGTTACAGAGAAAATTATTTATGTAATTAACACATTTTGAACTCTTAAAGAAATATAACAAAAGGAAAGACACCCAGCTGAACTAAAATGACCCATGTAGCAAACAAAAACTGTTGTGAGCCGCCACCCTTATATCACCTTTTGGAGCCTTGACCTGACTTTTAAAAAATAATTGGAAAAAATGCACTATGCTGCTGGTTACTGTGTGTAGCGGGGCGTGGTCTGCAGCGCCGCTGCAGGGGAGGCGGACGCACCTGAGCGGGACCCGCAATCACGCCTCGCTGCCTTAACATCTGTGCTATCTATGCTGTTGTGTTGGTATGTGTCGGGCTGTGAGCTGAAAAGCTACAGCCGGCTGTATGCGTGCAGCAACCGTGTGTGAAAAGTGGTCAATAAAGAAATGCTGAAAAGCGTGTTCATAGAAAAATCTTCGGTTCTACCGTGATATCTTTAAAATGGGACTTCTGCTCCTGAACCTCTGCGCACAGCGTCTGCAAATCGGGGCTGTACGAAGTCACTTTCATCTTTACGCAGGACTGTAAGCTGTCATCTGTGAGGCGTGAGCGGTGTTTGTTTTTAACATAGTTCACGGTGGTGACATAATGTGGATCCGAAGGTCCATAATTGGCCTACCTGAGGTTGAAAGTCTTGATATATGCACGGCGTTTCGGCGGGTACACCGGCTTCCGCGAGTGTGACGCTTATTTAGAGCGATGAAAAAATAATAGAATATAATTTTATTTTTATATTTCAATATCACAATAATCTTCCAATTTAGAACTACAAGTTAAAAAATAACTAACATAAATAAAATAAACTTCAGCTAAATACTTCTAATTTATTTTCCCAAACCACGCGGAGCCGCACTATAAGGACTAAAGAGCAACATGCGGCCCTGGAATAGACCATCTGCTGGTAAAAATAGCCACACAATAAATCATGTTACTGTAATTATTTTTCAGATAATTATAAATAAAATACTCAAAAAGGCACCAGCAGTCCCAAGCATGGTCTAGAGATCCCTAACTGTTCGTGACAATTAGCTAAGGTGAAAACCTAGAAGACAGTTAGGTCTCAGTCACACAGGTCTTGAGGCTAATCAGCAACAATCTGGCAAAAATGGGACACAGGGGAAAAATGCACGTTCCAGTTACTGGAGTTTGCTGGTAGTCACTAGTTTGAAATTGGTTGCAAAGAGGTAAAAAGTGTAGATTCAAAAACATCTTTGCGATTGCTTTGGTCACTATGAGGTTGCACAACAGACACCGACATGCCTGCAAACTCTTGTAAAATACTTGCCAAGTGGTAGTGAAACTGTGGAAAGTATAACACAGAATGGTCAGTATTCACCTTCAAAATAAAACCTGCACATTTTGTACACTTCAGAGAGTAAATGGCAATATTTGCAGAAAGGTCTGCACCTTGCATGCAAACTATGGGTGACTTAGACAATCTGCTAACAACCAAAGCAATCACAACAAGTGCTTCTCTTTTGTAACCGATTTCATTTGGCATATGCCAACAACCTCCAGGGACCACTAGGCAAACAGTTGAGTGATACACATTTTCTCTAGAAACTGGTGGTTGCTGACTGGTCTAGGCCTGTGTGACTGGGGCCTTAGCAGATACAGCCACCTCTCAGTGACAGCACCCTCAATTTTAAGATTTACCAAAATCTGAGCAGTTGAGTTATAAAAAAAAAATCACTCTACATACAGCTGCCATGAAGAAGGAAATTAGAGATAACGACTGCTTTTTGTAGTAGGCTATAAATTTGTTATTTCTCTTTTAAAATTGCATATGTGAGTCTATGGAGATTAACTAAGTTTTAAAATCAGCTTCCAGTAACCATTAGAAGAAACTTCAGCTTTTGGTGTTTCTGTGTTGGCTTCAGTTTTCAGCTATGGAGGACGATGCTTTGTGTTTTGCGGGTAATATTCCATTTTTTTGCTAGTAAATAGTTTAGAAATCCAAGCTAATATAAGAGATAAAACTGAAAGTTCTGTCTGTTTTGCTATATTATTAACACACTACATGAACCTATAAATGATTAAAGGTATAATATTGCACTCTTGTCTTGTAACTGTGTGTCAGGTTGCATAAAATGATACAAAGTCTGCACTTTGTTAACTCTGGTTTTAGACTGAACTGCAAACAAAATCCCAAAGAAAAAACTTTTGGATCAACTGTAAAAACCCTTGTGAGCCTGCATTCTTAACTGGAAAATATTTTTATGGCAATGATATGACTATATCTGTATAACAAATGTTCAGATACGTTCAGATTATACACACTTTTTCCAGCTCTACCCACACACAAACGCTAGCTGCATTTGTTTTATTTCAATTCCCGGTGTCATAACCTCCTAACCACTTAAGTTAGACCAACTTCAAGCTGAGAGTTGAACTAGTAAACAATTTCACCAGAGTACTTTGGCTCAACATATGTCTTGGGGGGGGGGCTGTTTTTTCTGGATGCTTTGAGACTGACTGTGAATCACTCCCAGGAAGGTGGAAATTCCCAGTGGTGAATCAGACAAAACTGCCCTCATACGGTCTCGCCCGGTGCACTGATATAATTTCTATGCCTTTGTGATCACCTTTCATTTTTATTTTGCAAGTTAGGGTTGTTCTGTTTGCACAAGAAATGACATATTTCAGGTCTTTCACATGTTCACTCCATGCTAAATACACTCTCAGAAACCAAAAACCTTTACTGCACTTTTAGTGTTACAACAGCTTGTCACTAAAGCTAAAATAAAGGGCTGTACCCTTGAAGAGAGGTACTTATTAGCCAACCTTGAACCTTAGTATTAATATTTGTAGATCTTTTTTGTTGAGGCTTCTATATAATATAATGACCTGCTGATCTGAATGCTTTTCATTTTTATTTTATTTAGCTAGCAGTAGTTGGAACTTGGTTGGAGTCACTGTTGGAGCTTGATGGTAAATTAATAGTCATGCATGGATCAATGCAGATTTGGAAAGGGGCCAGGATGACCCACCATATGTGGTGTCATTTCTACTGCGGCAGGAGTGCTGGCAGTGAATTTCTATTTTTATTTTAGTGCTGTTTGCAAAACAGACATTTAAAGTTGCCCTGCTAAAAATCAGTAAGTGGAGGGTAAAAAAAATGCAGGAGCAGCGAGCTCCTATTGTGATAGGCTAGAAATTCCTCCAATCCATCCCCAGCAAATTACACCAGGTTATACAGTTTTGGTCAAAAGTTCATGGTTCATGAGCATGGATATCATGGTAACTTTATGAAGATCTCAGAAGTCTGTGAAGCTCTAAGAAGAAGAATTGTAAATTTACACGAGTTGGAAAGGTCTCTTGGAGCCAAAAATGAAGCCTTGAGGATTATCTTCAAATTATGCCAGAAGCTTGTTGATGGCTACCAAAAGCAATATGCTGAAGCATATTTAACCAAATATTAGTGGGGGTGTATGTAGTGTATTTTTTACCATATCGTTCAAGCTCGAGATAAAGGTCAACTTCAAAGACAATAATCAACCAATATATCAAATGACTAATATTATCAGCCAATGGAAGCCTGTTACATATATAGAAGTATTGCAGTCGGCTTTGTTTAATAAGCAACAAAACAAACATTTTCTTTAAAGACTGTAATTCAGAGTAGGTCTGCTTGTTTGTTGCGGAGAACACGCACAATGGTGTTGTAAGTGGATTGTGAAATAGACTGCTGGAAATGTATTAAAAAAAGATTGACTGTGTTTGATTATACTTTGCACTGATCCAATATTTAAATTGCATATCAGTGACAATAAGATGGACTATGACTGATCCACTTAATTGAGTTCTATATTGTTCTGTGTTTAATTCACCATCTGATGGAAGCAGTGCACTGATAACTGGTGGGAAGACTAACAAAGCATGGAGGAAGATGACAACAAAGCCTCAGCAGCTTGGAAGCATTGGACTCTACCTACATCAACATTTTTCATTTTGATATTTGCAAAAGCTTTTAGTTTAACCACAAACTGTGGTCAAGAGAGCAGAAATTGCTAAAAACTTCCAAGAATATTTTCTTAGCTTACTCGCTGTCACTGTTGTTATCTTCTGTTGTTGTTTGGAAGCTTTTACTGCACTTACAGTAACACCGGTGACATTTTGTTTCACTCCATTAATATATTTTCACATCGCACGTTTCTTGTCAGCCCAATGTGTGTGTAAGGAGCAGTCGAAGGAGGTGGACTCAGTGAAACTGTGAGACCAGGAAAGGATAAACTAGAGTACATTGAATATAAATGACAGCAGTCTGAAGAAATAGTTCTCACAATGAACTGATAGGAGACTAGATATGAATATTTTAATTATTTTTATCCTGCTGTAATGTATTATCTTTGGTACATTTCTTACATTTTATTTTATAAAGTTAGGAAATCAGTGTGTACTTGCATATAAAAAAGGATAATTTCCAGCATCAGTCAAAGTGATGATTACTCAGTGGAACATCTCTGACTTGATCAGTGTCTAAAACCTTGTTAGACATCTCAGGACATCTTTTAATGGTTCCCTGAATTATTAATATTAATATTATTGTTACTGTAATCCTGTTCTTTGTAACTAGCTTCCTGCTAAACTGAGATCAATTATATCTGTGTCTACACTGAAAAACATACTTAAAACTTTTTTATTCTTGTAGGTTTGCACTTGACAGCTGTGTCTGTGTGTGTATATGCGCACATGTGTGTTAACTAGTATTTTATTTTGTTGTTTTCATCCCCTCAAGACATTGTCGACTTACATAGTTTTTAGCTTTTATGGTAAATATATTGAGTTTATTTGTAATGAAATTTGCTATATTAAAAAAAGCAGAAATCATTTTTATTTTAACAATGGTATCGCTGCCTTAAGTCAAAGTATCTGCATCGGACTGAAACTGGAACAAGCTGAATCCATCCCTATACGTTTAGCAAAACTTGCTCAAGAACTGCTGGAGGAACACAAAAGGCTCTGAAGGGCTTGACAAAATCTGCAGCTCCCACGATCCAGAACTGAAAACCCTACAATCTGTTCGCAAGTCTCAATCTCAAAAACTGTAGGAGCCCTCCAGAGATCCTATATCTAGGCCTTGGTGATGATGGCAGTTGTAATGGTGGTGGAGAGGGAAGATAATTTTTAGGTAGGTGATTTTAATAGTTGTAGCTGATCCAAGTATATCATGAATAATGGTTTAAAACTGGTATCAAATTCAATGATCCAGTATAACTCAAGCTTAGGAAAATAACTAAAAGAACCATTAAGTCAACCTTAATCTTTTAAAAGCTCAGTATCATAAAATCTTTTCTTTTATGGTAATTTATTCACATATTAGAAATGCACGTACTTTACTGTACTTACTTGTTAATTGTTCTCTTTATCCATTTTAGCATATGGTAATGTCGTGTACAAGCCCAAATATCTTGTATTATTGGTGTACTGTAAACTCTTAGTACATGTCATTACATATGCAGCCAAATACTCTGACACCTCAAGTATTTGAGGAATAAACCGATCAAAAAACTAAAAGATCATGACCCGGATCAATTAGACAACCTCCAAAGTAAAATGAAGTGTGTTAAATTACCTGGAATTCAAATAATCTCCTGCGGATTGTAAAACTGAATACCCACTACTTGAAGTCCAAGGTCAAAGTGCACGGTGACAGGTCCCTGGCGTTATCGCTATTGCCAGATCAACCACTGTCATTTTATTAATGAATAAACGTTTAGATTTATTTGACAGTGTTAAGATATAAAAATACCAAACAAAACCGCGCCATAGGTAATATATCACGAGGAAATACAGCTCCTGCAAGAGAATGAAAGTAAATTTACCCACAGGCATTATGAGAGGCACCTAACTGTGGGGCTATCACAAGGACCCAACAACAATATGAACCGGGGAAATTGATCAGAGTATGAAGTAAACATTGGACTTTACCCTGAAATTTAAAGACTTCTATCTCTCTCAGGTACTCACACACCCGCCGCAGGCTGTATTGAAATGGCCGGAAATGGGCAGGGGAGGTTTTGAGGACGCTATACGTTTAAATCGTGTTAATTTGACGCATAAGTATGAGCTAAGCTAACAGTGGCTAACGATGCCAAACCTATGAGCATCTGAATTACAAACTGTGGCATAAACACTAATTTACCCTTAACGCATTCAATGTATCACCAAATTAGAACGTTAAAATGTTACAACATTATATGTAATATGTGTTTTCCATGTGTGCTTATAGTGCGAAATGAAGCTTCCAGTGTTGCAACTAAACCAGCTTCCTTCTAATGTTTTTATATTAATACTAAACTTTTAAGAAATGTTTTGTGGATATTGTGTTACTGTGCCTTATTCTTCTCTTAAAATCTGTATTTTTCAGAAAAAGTTGGATAGAAAGGTAGCAATTTTAAAACAGGAAGGGGAAAACATTTCTATAATACCAGGAAATGATAGCTGAAAAGTAAAGCCAGCGATATTGCATTTTTGGAAAGCTATAGGGAGTGAAAAATACTTTCGATATATGCATTTATTGCATTTGACTTATATGGAAAGGGGAAAATAGTTTTGTTTTTTTTTTTAATTATGATGAAAAAATGCATATTTAATCATAGTTAAAGTTTGTAGTTTAAAAAGGATAATAATGAAACAACTGTCTTTATTTATACTACTTCGTTGGTTACAAGGCTCAATTTTACTTTGTAGAGGTTTTCGATTTGTTACAAAATGTCCCAGATAAATCAGGGTCTGTTGCCATTGTAACTGTTCTTTAATGTTTTTCAAAAATTAGTTCCCTTGAAGAAAATGAGAGAAAGAGAAAGACAAATGAAGGACAGTTGGTAATCGGGAAGTGCAGAGAAATAATAAGGAGGAAGTAAGGTAAACTATGAAAAGAATGAAGTGTTGAAAGTGGCTAGTCTAGATGACATACCTGTGGAGGTATGGCTATATCTGTGAGTCAGGGCAGTAGACTTGTTAACCAGATGGCTGAACACAGTCTTGGATGGTGAGAGACATCTGAGTATACTGGTACAGAACAAGGGTATTGTGCAGATCTGTAGCAACTACAGAGGCATAAAGCCAATGTCTCTGTAGCTTCATACCATGAAGCTATGGGAAAGTGTTGTTAAACCTAGGTTAAGAAGAAAGGTGGTAATCAGTGAGTAGCACTATAGCTTTATGGGAGAAAGCGCAGATGTAGAAGATCAGAAGGAGATTCACTGTGTTTCACTGGATCTAAAGAAAAGTAGGGAGCAGGTTGAAGAGACTGGATGAGGTTTGGCTGACCTAAGGTTAATCGTTGAAAACCAAATTCCGACCTATGTTTTGTTAGAATTCTAACAGGGTAAAACAACTGGCAGCAGATCGATACCAAATACTAATATTTAATCTTTCTACTGTGTTAATTAGCTTTTTAATAAAATAATTCAAAGCATTTCTATACTGTTATCGTGTCTCTACAGACTGCTCACAGTGGGTAAAATGAACAATATGTCCCCTGAAGTCGCACTGCACCGGATCTCACCTGAGCTGCGTCCCCTGCTGTGCAGTGTGGTGAGGAATGGCCGTGTGGGGCTTGATTCCACAAACTGCCTCCGTGTCACAGATCTCAAAACTGGGTGAGGACTAATCACATGTTACACAAATGATGTCTGTAAGAAAAAAGTTAACTGGAGCTAAATGACAAATATTGTTAGAGTACTGTGCAAAGGTTTTGGACCAACCCACAAGGTTTTTGCAAAGATTTTTTTGCCACTATACTTTTTTTTAATATGTTGCTCATAAAATGGGAAATGGTTGCAGTGATCTATTAAAGCATCTGCAAGCATACATGGAAATACAGTCTATAAGGGGGGAAACTGTCTGTGATGTTCTAATGAGTTTGAAAGTCAATATTTGGTATGACCAGCTCTATTCTGAAATCTCTTGGGCAAGCTTTCTCGTAATTTCTGTAAGCAGTTCCCAAGAATAGTTATCTGGGCTTCTTGAAAGACATTCAAAGCTCTTCTCTGGATGTTGGCTACCTTTTGTTTTCTGTCAAGATGATCCAGCACTGCTTCAACAATGATGAGGTCTGGGCTCTTGGGTTGCCAATCCATGACTGAGCTGTCCATTTTCCAGGTGTGCTTATCCTGCCTTGGCAGTGTGTTAAATATCACTGCCAGGATCAAATTCGGATACATTACACCATAGGACCTGTTGTTACTGATATTCAGTTCAGCTTTTGTGTAATTTGGCATACCTCAGCATTTTCTCACTGTTTGCCTTGCTTTTGAACGTATTCTTTACAACCACCCTTCCACTGAGACCAGATACTGTTCAACTTTGGAAGATCTTCAGAAAACTTGGAGAACTAAGTGAACATTGATTATTTCATGGGAATGCACAGGGTCTATTTTAGGCCCGCTGAGCCAAAAAGAGTGCCTAAGATTCTTTGTTTTGTGTCACAAACAGCCCCAAATCCAAAGAGATTTGCTTTACTAAAAGAAAAGTATTAAATACTGTTTTGTGGAGTTTTCATTGCAGAATAATTGTCTGCTTAACTTTTAATACTAGACTTAGCATAATATGTAATTTCAGAATTGTTCTGTATTCATTTTAATTTGAGATCTGCATGTGCACATATGCACTATATTGCCAAAAGTATATTGCTTGTCTGCCTTCATACGCATATGAACTTGCGTGGCATCCCTTTCCTAATCCATAGTTTTTAATATAATTTCGGCCCACCCTTTAGAGCTTCAACTCTTCTGGGAAGGCTTTCCACATGGTTTAGGAGTGTGTTTATGGGAGTTTTTGACCATTCTTCCAGAACTATATTTGTGAGGTCAGACACTGATGTTGAATGAGAACACCTGGCTCACAGTCTCTACTCTAATTGATGCCAAAGGTGTTCTATCAGGTTTTGGTCAGGACTGGCAGGTTGATCAAGTTCTTCCCCAACAAACTCGCATGGTTGGATCTTAACAAGGTCCCAAGTAGAGTTTCAACACGCAACAAGAAGAAATGAGAGATTTTTGCTTTTAAGGCATGTGGTCCTAAACTTTTGATTGCCTGTAAAACGGCCTGTTTCATTTTAAGTGTTGTTTTCAATAAATTGTATGCTCAAAAAAATGTTTTGTCTTCCTTCCTTTTCTTCTTGTTCCATATTGAAGCTCTACTTGGAACTTTGTTAAGATCCAACCATGCAAAATATGATTTTTGCCATTTTTCAAGTGGTCTTAAACTTTTGATCAAGACTGTGTAAAAATGTGAATAATGTATTCCATAATTAGATTAATAAGACTGTCAAAATGTTGTTTCTATAAAGATAAAGTGTCAAAAAATTATCAAACTCTTCCTAAACAGCAATATATTTGTTTTATCTCTATACTGATCCTAAAAAATCCCTGATGTTAACTGATTACTTGATTTGAATGTCTGTGTTTTCATCTTCCCTCATGTTCAGATGTACATCTCTGACGCCTGGTCCCTGTTGTGATCGCTTTAAACTCCATATTCCCTATGCTGGAGAAACCCTTAAATGTAAGTAAATGATTCACAGTCATATTTGGCATTTTCAGATTAGTCACAAGAGTTCAGTCTCTGCTTCTGACAGTAAGCTGATAGGTTGTTCTTATTGTTGGGTTTTGATAAATTCATTTTAGGAAAGCAAACATTGCTTTGCCATATTAAGTCATAAAGCAGTAGCAGTGAGATAAAGAACTTGGAGTCAGCTAAGGTTCTTCAGAAGCTTGAAATCTTGCTTAATTTTTGGCCTGTGTGAAAGTGATGAACTAATAGCAAACAAAGTTTTTTTAAAGTAAAAAAAGTTTACTTTAAAAAAAAAGTAAAGATTATGAAGGTTTCATTACATTCCAAAAAACTGCATTTATGTCAGTACTGCTTTGTTTAGATTTTATGTTATAAAATTAATTAAAGATTGGAGGGGAAACATTTACTTTCATCCAATATGGGTCAGAGTAAGTTCAACGAGATCTGTCTTGACAATGACGCTTTAGTGTTTGCATGCAAGGTTATTATGGTCAAGTAAATTAAACAGAACTTGAAATAGCTGAAATTGTTGTGCTCATAAAAGGTTAACATAGTCATCAACAATATTCAAGTGTGCCGTGGAGCTGGATTCTTGCTCAATTGGTTCTAAGATGTGCCAAAAAACTACACCTATACCATTATATCACCACTACATGCCTGAACTGAATGCAGAATGGACGTTAAAACGTGTTTATGTAAAATTCTGACTTTACCATCTGAATGTTGCAGCAGAAAATAAGACTCATCGGACCAGGCAACATATTTCCAACCTTTTGTTGTACTATTTTGGTGCGCCTGTGTGAATTCTAGCCTCAGTTTGCTGTTCTTAGCAAAAGTGGCACCCGGTGTGGTAGGGCTGCACGATTTTGCATAAAATGAGAATCACGATTTTTTGGCTTAGAATTGAGATCACGATTCTCTCACGATTTTCTTTTCCAGTATAAATATTTATCGCACTTATTAACTGCACATCAACTTCGTAACAGTTGAAACTGAACATAAAAACAATAAATAAACACAAAACAACAAATGTCTCACGTTTTGTTGTTGTCATGGTCGGACGGTCCTTCCCGGAGCGACCTGTGTGTGTGTGTATGTGTGTGCTTCTCTCTCTCTCCTCCTCCACCCAGTGGCTGACACACCTGCACCTAATTTGCCATCCAGCTGTCACTGATCATCCTCGTCATGGACTGAGGTACTTAACTATGTGTCTGGATGGCAGTCGACGCTGGATTGTACTGGAGGCTCGGAGGAAGCAATACGGAGCAGAAGGTTGGAGAGAAGGAGTCCGCTGGATTAAGCCCTCGGAGGAGAAACACACTCAGATAATCACTTGGGAGACTCACCTGCACACCCCTGGGAGATTGGAGAGGATCACCGTGGATTTTTATATTTTGCTTTGTGACTGTTCTGAGCACTGTAAATAAACGCACTGTTTACTTCGCATCCAGAGCTCCGCGACTGAGTCTGTATTTCCCCTATTACCCGTGACAGAACAATCCAGCCAGCCATGGACTCAGCGGACTCAACCCCCGTCCAGCGCGAGCTCGCGCTTCAAGCTGAACGGTTGGAGCGGCATGAACAGATGCTGCAGCACGTTGCCAAGGAGCAGTCCGCGCTACTACAGGTGGTATCTGAACTGAAAGCTATGTTGCTTGCTACACCTAGGGCACCCATTCAACCACCAGAGCCCAGTACACCACCACAACCACCTGTGGAGCTCCTAAATATAGCGGCGGCCTGTCCCCTCCCTCCATCTCCGCCTCCGCCTCGGCGAGAACACACGTTCCCTACACCTGAAAAATTCAGTGGAGAGTTGGACAAGAGCCGGGGTTTTTTGGCTCAATGCTCTCTGATTTTTAGGCAGCAGACTCGAGCTTATGCCTCTGATATCGCCAAGATCACCCTCATGGTGGAGCTCATGACTGGACGAGCGCTACTCTGGGCTCAAGCAGTCCTGAGCGCCCAACCCTCCATCTCATATAGTGATTTTTTGAGCAAATTTCGGTGTGTGTTTGACAAAGGCTCTAACCCTGACAGTGCTGCTCATCGCATGTTTACTTTAAAGCAGGGCCGGCGAAGCGTGGCAGACTTCTCCGTGGACTTTTGGATCCTGGCCGAGGAGACGGGTTGGGAGGAGAAGGCGCTCCGAGGAGCATTCCTAAACAGCTTAAACGAGAACGTCAAACGTGAGTTGGCCACTAAAGAGCTTCCTAAATCGTTAAGTGCCCTGGTTAACATGTGTATCAGTCTAGACGACCATATGCGGGAGTTTGGCAGGCGGACTGGAGATGGGCGACGGTCCGTAGGAGTCGTTGGAGTTTCGACTGGACTCCCCTCTCTCGAGTGGAGAGAGGAGGGAACGGACTCACCTGCTGACGAGGAGCAA
>NW_024582839.1:209193-264183 GCF_018398535.1 Haplochromis burtoni
CGAGCGCTCGAAACAAGAGACTGGCTGACCGCCGCCGCGTCCCTACACCGGCCTATCGGGTGGGCCAGCAGGTATGGCTTTCCTCTAAGAACATCTCTCTGCGGACTGAGTCCAGGAAGCTGGCTCCCCGGTTCCTTGGACCCTTTTCTGTGCGAGCCATCCTGAATCCAGTGACTGTCCGACTGGCCCTCCCGCGCAACATGAAGGTACACGACACGTTTCATGTTTCTCAAATTCGGCCGGTCCGGACCAGCCCGTTGTGCCCGCCTCCCGGGCCCCCGCCGCCCGCCCTGGATATCGCCGGCGCTCCGGCGTATTCCATTACTCGCATAATGGATGCCAGGCGCCGTGGTAGGGGCTTCCAGTTTTTGGTGGATTGGGCGGGGTACGGTCCGGAAGAGCGTTCTTGGGTGCCGCGGTCTGCGATCCTCGACCCTGGTATGGTGTGCGAGTTCCGCCGTCGGCACCCTGACAAGTTTCGTGGGTCGCCCGGGGGCTCCCGTTAGAGGGGGGTACTGTCGTGGTCGGACGGTCCTTCCCGGAGCGACCTGTGTGTGTGTGTATGTGTGTGCTTCTCTCTCTCTCCTCCTCCACCCAGTGGCTGACACACCTGCACCTAATTTGCCATCCAGCTGTCACTGATCATCCTCGTCATGGACTGAGGTACTTAACTATGTGTCTGGATGGCAGTCGACGCTGGATTGTACTGGAGGCTCGGAGGAAGCAATACGGAGCAGAAGGTTGGAGAGAAGGAGTCCGCTGGATTAAGCCCTCGGAGGAGAAACACACTCAGATAATCACTTGGGAGACTCACCTGCACACCCCTGGGAGATTGGAGAGGATCACCGTGGATTTTTATATTTTGCTTTGTGACTGTTCTGAGCACTGTAAATAAACGCACTGTTTACTTCGCATCCAGAGCTCCGCGACTGAGTCTGTATTTCCCCTATTACCCGTGACAGTTGTTGCTACAAAATGTTGTACTGCTTGAAATTCCGTCTCCACCGTTGCTCGACACTGCGTGTATAGAGCAGGTAGTGCAACAATAGTAGTTGCGGGACGGCACTGTGTAGCATTTGTCTAGGGTGTTGATCATTTTCCTAAATCCCTCGTTTTGCACAGTGTTGATGGGAGCCATATCTTTGGTCAGGTGATAAGTAATAGCCTCCGTAATTTCTTTGTGCCTGCGGGAGTTCGACGTGTATAGGGAAGCGCTGTATAAGGTTCCCGTTATTGATGTTTGGTTGGTTGACCGGGACGGATTTTCTCCTGTCACTTTCTCGTCATCCCTGACGTGCTCTCCGTTGTTTTTTCCTGCTAATTTTAGCATCAGACGGCACAGCTTCTGTATCACGTGGTATAAGGCTCCGCCCTTGTCATTTGTTGAGCAGGAAGAGTGAGCGCTTGTTTTCATGCAGATTACGTCCCGGATCAAAATGCAGTACAATCGTCGTCTTTTTTTTTTTTCTTTTTTTTAAAAATCGTTGTCATTTGGAAATGAGATCGCACATAAGTATGAATCGAGATCGCGATTTTTCTAACGATTAATCGTGCAGCCCTACGGTGTGGTCTTCTGCTGCTGTAGCCCATCTGGTTGAAGGTTGACAAGGTGCTCTTGTACTTATTTTGGTTGGAAGAACTGGTTATTTGAGCAGGAACCATGCCATCTTCAAACTCATTCTATGTTTGTAACTTTACCAGGTCTTCTACACCATTTCTGCATGCTTAAATGCATTGAGCTGCCGATATTTATGCTAACAAACAGGTGTACCTAATGAAGTGGCTGGTGTGTTTACTTTTTATTTTAGTCTTTGATCATAATGATTAGATTTGTCAACACAACCAGCCTGAGGAGGCATTAGTGCAGATGTTTGAGACCGGGAACTATGAGTCAGTTGCCTTCACAAATGGATGTTTGTACAGTGATTTTAAAAAAAGACAATGAAATTTAAACACAAATTGAAAAAATATAAAAATGTAAAAGTATAGGTTGTGATTCACAGTTAAAGTTCCAATAATCCTCACAATCATCTGCTACTGCTAAGTTACAGCACCGTAATAGTGCTCTATTTCATCAGTGACTAGCATGCAAAGTTTCCCCATTACACTTAACTGTTAATTAATAATTGGTCACTTTGTTGCTGTAACGTAAAGTTAAAGCTAAGCTAAGGCTACACCTTGCAGTCAAGCTATCTGGAGTAGTAGTAATGTCTAAACTAACAGGAAAAACTAGCAGTCTGCTTTACAGAGGCTCTGTAACAGATGCCGCTGTCCTCCATAAAGTAAGAAGAAGAAAGTGAGAAACACAAACTATCAGCACAAATATGGAAAATAGACCAAGCTAATGGTAACAGGGCAAGAAACAAAGAAAATTAGCAGGTGTAAACTAGCAGTTCTGCCTCTCATTAAACGTAGGAGGGTCATGAGATGCTCTGATGCTGTCACTTTAATTGCTGCTATTTGTTGATTTTAATTAAGGGCCAGGGCTCCTTATTTATTATGCATAGTGATCTGTCATGTGAAAGTGACAGATTCAGCATCTGTAGATAATGGCTTAAAAAGTCACATGAAAGCTTATAACATTGAAAAATAATTGAATAAGAACAGTGCGGTTTGTGAACACATAAAAATGCAGTGTGCAAAAGCACACATTCCAGGACAAATACAATAATAACGTGATCAATGATCCAGATTATTTACCACTAAGATATAGAAATCAATAGGAATGAAGCAGGATAGGAATGACAGCAAATTTTATTTATATTTCATTTTTTATTGTGGGTATTGGCCCTGAACAAGCTATAATATGTGATCCTTAAAGAAGACATCTATCGGTCATTATGACAGTTACAATGAGACAATACTAGACCTGTACTTTAACAGTGACACTCAAAACCATTACAGCAATGAACCCAGCACAAAAACAAATTAACAAAGTTGATTTTCCTGCATTTCTGTTGAGCTATTTTGGCCCTTACAAAACTAATCCAGTCACTGAATCTTACATACACCAGTCATTTAGACTTTTAGCACAATACTGACTGTATAATTACTACTCGAAAAAAAACATTTCATCAGTCGAGTGGTTGCAAGAGGGTGTCATTTGTGGAATAATTATAATTATCAGGTCTGTTCCTTGCAATCAACGTTAAAAACAAAAGGGAAAAAAATTAAATAAAATGTGAGAGTTGTTTTGTGTACAAAATGGAGTTAGAATTAATAAACTGGATGTGAAATGGGTTGAAAGTTGCATTCATAATGTCTTAAATTCAGCAGATTAAAGTCTAATCTTGTTGATTGCATGATTTAGCCCATTTTTACTTCATTTCTTAAAACATTTAAGTGTTCTTTATACTCTAAACCACTGGCATGATTTCAATTTGCAGGCCACCATCTGTGCGCAGGTTAATATATTCAGTGTCTAGAGCAATTGGCCTGCACTTTGGAAAGAGAACATCTTCACTGGAACAGTTTTATTTAAAAGAAAAAGATGTAATTCAACCGTTATTAGAGTTGAAAGCTGCACTTTTGTCTAACAGGCAGTGAAACATCATTTAAGGCCATAACAGTGAATATGTGATATCATATCAATATCATTTTCAAAGTAACCATATCTATGCACATAAGCTAAATAAAGGTACTGTAAAACTGCTATATGCTTTGACTGCAGGGAGACTTCCCATGATTCACTCAGCATTTTTTTTCAAATTTAGACTGTAAGTACAAAGCAAGGTCAAAAAACCCAGGACATCTCTTCCTTATCTGGATTCACTTGTTGGAAGATCAGCAATCAGGGCAAGCAGTCACACAAGGGTGGTTATCACGTCGACAAGTCAGCCCAGGGTTTCCCAGTGTAACTGCGAGTTATGAGCAGTGTTTGCATGAAAAAGGCAGAATTGGCAGCGTATGACCAATCAAAAACATGGAGAAGTCTCTTGGCAGCAGAGCAGCAAGTTTTACAAAGAAGGAGAGAAGCAGTGAATTTTACAAAAGCAAAAAAATGTTAGAAAAATCTGGAGAGGTTAAACACATAACACCAGCTATTCAAAGCAGCAGTGTGAGACTGTGTGTTAGGAAAGGCTGCACAGTTTGTAAGCTATATTCTAATATAAAACATCCTGTAGGAATGTGTGTGCAGTTTAAGTGCTAAAGTACTAAACACTGGAAGACCTGACTATAATTGCATTTTTTTGCATTGAGAATTGAATACTAATTAATGTAATGTGTAATTACATTAAATTAATGTGTTGCTTATATATTCTAATGGCGTGCAAGATGGGTTCAGCTGCAACTCTGGCACAGCAAATTTGCCTGTACAGTAAAGCCCCATTTAATTGACTGTTGTGGTGAATTGCTTCCGTATGAATAAAGCTTTTACCAGTAAAATTATTCCTAAGCATTTGCACTTACTGTTTACTTTAGGTACACCTCGCTTGTACTGGGACAGATTCAATAAGGAGCAGGACACATTCTTTGACAGTGACAATGGCTGCAAATGCATGGTGTGAATCTCCTGTGCCACCACATTCCAAAAATGGGATTGAGTTCTGGTGACTGTGAAGGGCATTTAAGTACAGTAATGGCAAGGAGCCATCAGAAAGATGGGTACACTATGGCCACAAGGAGATGAACAATAATACTCAGATTGTGCTATTTAAGTAGCGTTCACCTGGTACTAAGAGGCCCAAACGTGTGCCAAAATCTATCCCTCACACCATTACACAACCAGCACCATCCTGAACTGTTGATTTAAGGCAGGATGGAGCCATACTGTAATGTTTACACAAATTATTTGGACCCTGCTGTTCCAATGTTGCAGCAGAAATAAAGATTCATTTGACCAGGCAAGAGTTTCTTCTACTGTCCAATTTTGTTGAGCCAATATGAATTGTTGCCTCAGTTTCCTGTTTTTAGTTGACAGGAGTGTGGTCGTCTGCTGTTGTAGACATCTGATTCAAGGTTTGATGCATTGAGAGGTGCTCTTCTGCATACCTTGGTTGTAATGAGTGGTTATTTGAGTTACTTACTGTCACCTCAAAGCAGTCTTCCCATTCTTCTTTGAACTGTGTCATCAAGAAGGTATTTTTGCACAGAATATTTCTGCTCACTGGATATTTTTTCTCTTTTCTGAACCATCCAATATAAATCCTAGTGATGGTTGTGTGGAAAAAACTCAGTAACATTTTGTGAAATATTCAGACGAGCCTCTGTCGCATTTAAAGTCACCTAAATGATTTTTCGTTGCCATTCTGATGCTTATTTGCAATTCAGAATGCAATCTCAACTATACCTACAAGTTGTTGCCTTGATTGGCTCATTAGACATTTAAGTTGGCGAGCAGTTGAACAGATGCAACATGAAAGCTAAGTGCGTATTTTGATGTAGTGATTTTGTAGATCTTGGTCTCTTATCTTGAGTATAAGCTGCTCCAGAAGAGAACTGGTCTGTTCCTAAGTTATCCTGGCCCAATAGGAAGTGAACCCCCTTCATAATCCAGTAAACCCAGAGTTACCTGAAGTTACATTGGGAGATTCCAAATCCTACTCATTAGTTTCTCTTCTCTCTCAAAGTTTGCTGTTTTTCTCTTTATGCTCCTTAATTTTCCCTTCTTCTCCCTCCCATTCCTCTGATGAGAGGAAAAGGAGTCTGATGGCTGCTTCTCCCTGAGTCCGGTTCTGCCAGAGGTCTCTAACTGTTAGAAGGGAGTTTGTCCTCCTCACTATCAAGTCACTGGGGTTCTCTCTTTTAGTGATATTTAGCCCCTGTTGTGAACTGACATTATATAAAACCAAAAATCAAATTGAAATTAAAATGATGTGGAAGACTTTTAGTCAGTTTGGTTGGGCTTGCAAGTAAAAATGCCTCGTAAACATTGTGTGTCACTTTAATACACAGTGCCATAGGTGGGTTTTATAATTGCGGCTACTGAGCAGGCACTAAGACCAAAGGCAACCACAGGAATTTCTTAACTACAAAAACAAGATGGCAATTTTTCTCATGATGGTAATGAAATAACACCAATAAAACATGCTGCTATTTGTGCCACTGAGCGTTTACTGGAAGAGCCGCTCACTTCTCAATCAAATCGCCACATCACAAGCTTTCTCTCCAGAGCCCGAGGGAGAAAATCAGTCCGTGTGATAGTAATGGTAAATTCAAAACTTATTGATGCTTGCTTGCATTGACTGACTGGAGCCTCCAAAGTTTTGCGGGAGCCTAACAAATTAAATGCGTTGAAGTAACAGATCTTCTAAAAAAACATAGTTATCAGGATAACTTGAATATTTTTTGCATTCACATTGATCTAAATTTCTCAACAGGTTTTACAGCTGATATTCTCACCCACTTCAAAGATACAGACATAACACAAGCCAGATATGTCAGCTTGATTGGTGAAGCTGTGGCTGACGACTTATCAACATTTTCTTTGAACAGATGCCTACACATTTTAGAGTTGTTTTCAAAGCATTATTAGGAGTCCCCTTATTGTGCAACTCCTAGTAATAAATAAAAGGGGTCCACATTTGTGGAAAGACTGATATTGTATTTATCAATTTGTCAAGATTTCATGTACAAAAAGTTCCGCAGTGCGCATCTTAAGTTTGATCATAGTTACTATTTTGTTCTCCTGGCAAGGCCACATTTTCTCCAGACAGAGGAAGTAGGTTTTTCTTATTTTGCATAATCTGCAAAAAAAGAACTGTTCTGGCAGAAATGGTTATGAGCTATATAAAGATGTTGCGGCTAGACTCATGGATTATTGTTTTGCTTTAACTTATATTTTAGTGATGTTAAAGGATTGTCTCTCGAGAAACAGAAGTAAAAAAAAAAAAAACATGACATATCCGCAACCCCAACAAGCCAGCAATAAAGGCACATAGTGGTACAAGATATAGACTTCTTCAAAGTTAAATAAAGTCATAGGAGGAACCTTGAACATGAATCCTTTGGCATGACAAGGTTTTCTGCATTATTCAGTTTTTAAAATGTGATTTAAAATGTTATCTTTATTTAAGCCCCAAGTATACACAAACACACCCCTAATTATGCATTTGTGTTATTATTGAACACACCCTTTAACCCTCAGATGGATGGATTACGCTACTTTATTAACTGAAATAACTGGAGGTCATTTATATTTTATACAGGTATGCTTTATTTTAATGCCTATGTTTGTTATACCTAGACTGTTTTGTTTGTATAGTCTAATATTCTGAAATGCTGAAATGTCATTAATTATGATTTTTAATCATTTTTATTCAGAAAAGTCAGGGTTAGCCCCGAGGCTTGTGCAGCTATATATCTTGCTATTCTAGCTCTGTTAGATGTGGTTCACTGCAAAACATGTTGTAACGAGAATCACAAGTTAAAAACATACATATATTTCAGAGGTAAAAAAAAAAGTTAAAAGCTGTAGGAGCAGCAGATTGACAAGTTCCTTGTAGAAAACATTTTTTGCAATTATCAGAAAGGCACATATATACAGCTCAGCTCTTAAATAACCCTACTCTGTTGCTTGAAAGTTTAAACAGTCACAGTGCAGGTGGAAAAAAAACTAAATGAGCCCTTTCTTTTCCTTATTTTCTCTGATATTTATTCGGTTCCAGTGTTGGTTGCTCAAATTAAACATGTCCAAAGTTAAAGATAATCAGGTCAGAGTATATACAAGTAACCTGTGCATTAAACACTGTGTTTAAACTGTTCTAGACAGACTGTTTAGACTGTTTTCTCCGCACTCGGTTCTGTATGATGTCATAAAGATGGGGTTATTCCTTTCAGACAAACTAAGTGGCCGTGCGAATGCCCAGTATGAAATAATGATTATTTTGAACTAGGACTCATGCAAAGCTACTCTAGTGGAGTAAGGAATAAAACTGTGGGGCTAGAAATAAGCAGAAGAGGTCCCCTTTCTATGATGATTTCTGGCATAAATGTCAGATATCTGGGGATTAGTTTTCTAGCTGATGGTGGGGAGTTAACGATATCCAGAGCCAGCTAAGCAGCCTGGAACCATACTTTGCTGTCATAATGATGTTTTCATAGCGGTATGTAGTGATATGTTTAGATCATACATGTTGTTGGCTTCCTTCCCAGGTTATTTAATGTCAGCTTCGTTAGTCCACAAAACATTTTTTCACCAGAATTCCCCCAAAATGCTGTGCCATGGACCCAATTCGCCATAACAGAGTAATCACTGATTGATTGATGAAGTAACCCTCTGGTGATTATGTGCATGACTTGAAATGTATGAAAGGTTTTATTTAAACCCAAACTCCTTCTTGAACCTCCTAAAGTAAAAATGTGTGTAAAAATGAAACTTATAGTATGAAAATGAAGGAAAAAATGACTATGTTGTGAAAAAAATACATTTTTGAGCGGACAGCAAAGCATTCACAAATCAGCTGAGAGACGTTATGTCACCACTGTGTCTCTGGTCTGGCTCAGTCTCCCATGAAATGCACATGCCTGATGCATGTCACTAAGGAGGCATCCAGAGGGCATCCTATCAGAACCACCAGTTGACGTCTTTCAGTATGGAGGAGCAGCAGCTCCTCTGTTTTGAGGTCTTCCTACATGACTGAGCTCGTCAATAGGAAGCTCCTTTTTCCTTTGATTATATCTTCAGTCATCATGTTTTTTTTTTCCACTAGCCACAGTTGGCGGCCATAGGTGATGACAGGAATGTAGAGTGACCAGTATTTGCCATAGTTCAACTCGACCTTATTCTCTCATGGATGACCCCGTGTCCCCTAACACCTTCACCACTTTGTTCATTTATATTTCATTTTTGTTTGAACTGTATTTAAAGTTAAACAGAAATTAATGGAGACAGAAAGCAGCAATCTGAACAAAGAACAAGAAAACTGGCACGGGTATTCTGGCGTGGCACGCAGCTGTTATACTTTCCTGTGCTTTGGCCTCAGGAAAGAGGTTTGTCTAATCAAGGATGCAGAGCTGCAGATTGGTCTATGGATCTGCTTGGCATGGCACACTCTGTACACAGCTAATCACTATCAATATAAACCCAGCCTCTTCCACGTGACCGACATGGCTGGTACTGCTTTGTAGTTGTACACATTGTACCCTTCTGACTTCAATAAAACGTCTGTCTGAATAAGATTTGGAGAGAAGGTGCATTATGCAGTCACGTTTGAGTGAAGCTTCTTCTTGCTGTCTAAGGATGTATGAAGAAAACATCATACAAAAGCCTCTATAACCTGTGAAGTCTGCTCTTCCAAGACCTCCATTTCCCTCTGGAACCACGCCAGCAGTTTTTCTGTCAAGCTTCCAGTGGTTTGGAGCTGGTTTACGACACAACCTCTCGTTTCCTCGTTTGACTCTTCTCCACTGGAAAAATACTTCCACATGTGTGTGTTTGCCTCTTCTTGCTGTTGCTGCGTGGAACAAAAAAAAAAAAAAAAGCAGAACAGGACATCTTGCAGCACAGAAATAGAGTTGTGTAACGTAATTTAAGAACATTGTGAACCAAGCTTTGTTATGTGAGCCCTCAGTGAGGGCCATTTCCAGTGTGTGCTTATATTTTTATAATTTTATCTCAATATGTTAGTAATAATTTTAAATAAAGTTATTAAACAGAAAATGGGCGAGTACATGTATAAGGCATAATGAACCCAAAGAGTCTGAATATGGTAATGTAGTTTGCAGTAAATATGTGGGGTCAACCATCCAAAGCAGTGGTCAGGCCATGAGAGGTGAAGAAGAGTACAGGCAGGGTGGTGTGGACAGAGTGACAGAAGGATTGCTGCAAGACTGAAAGGGAAGCTTTACAAGACAGAAGCAAAACTTGCAGTGATGTATGGTTTGGAGTTCGTGGCAGTGACACACTGCCACGAACACTGCAGGCGAAAGCGCATCAAATCCGATTTTTTTTTACCCTATGCGACCCATATGCGATCATGGTATGTCAGTGTGAACGGCACAAATCCGATATTTTCAAATCCGATCTGGGTGACTTTCGTATGTGGTCCTGAATCCGATACATATCTGATGTTTTAGAAAGCGACTGCTGTTTGAACGGTCATGTCGCATTAAATCCGTCTTTTACGTCAGTGACACACGACAGACGCCAATTATCAGCGCCGGAGAAGCGCCCGAGAAGACATCGCGAATGCTTCCTGGCCATCCAGTGTAGATGTCAGTGAAACTGTTGGGAAGACAACGTGAACATTTTATTTGTACTGTATAATCTGCAGATTCTGACAGAAATCTGCAACTATCCTTTGAAGCACCGCTCCTCTCTAAAACAGCAATAAGGATAATTATTAGGTTATTTACATTATTATGTAAATAACAAAATAACTTAAAGCAAAAATTGGGAAACGTAAAGTCCGAAGTCTGTATATTAAGGGCCATCAGTCAAACAATACTGTTTGGTCTGGGTCTAAACAGAGCACGTTGTGTGTGAAGTCTTCTTTTGCGCATGCGGGCCGCTTTGAGGGTTCACACTAGAGTGCGTTTGCTGTCGCATTTTATTTGTAGTGTGAACGAGCAGACAAAAAAATCGGATTTGATCAAAAAATCGGAATTGGGCATTAAGACCTGCAGTGTGAACGTAGCCAAAAAGACAGGAAGCTGGAAGAGATGAAGATGCTTAGAGTTTCATTTGGAGTTACCAGGAGAAACAGCAAGATTTGTATGTCAGATGGACGTCAGCTCGGGTGGAGCAAGTTTGCATGCAAAGTTAGAAATGGAGCAGGCAAAAGAAGATGAATATAACGCTATTAGTTCAGAAAAATGAAACATAATGTTTTTTACTGAAATATTTTGTTTTTCTCCCTTTTTACTTTAAGCAAAAATAATCATTTTTTAAATCTAGAATTTATTGCTGTTGTGTGCACCTACATTTATTCTACTGGTTATATGAGTAATATTTAAAGTTGTTTTTTTTTTTTTTTAAGTTCATGTGTCTAAAGGTTAATTGCATACTTGTAGGTGTTTTCTGTAGCTTCACGGTAGAATAGCAAAGCTGTGACACAATGAGTGCAGTGGGTATCTGAGTTAATCATTGTAATAGGACAGGAGTGTGCAGAGTGATTCTCTTCTTACTGTACATTTGAAAGTTGCCTTGCCTTTGCTCATTAAGAGTGGTAATCACCAAAGAACATGTATAGAAGAAGAATGCCACTCACCAAAACTGAAATACCAACTACATTAATGATGTGTTACTACACGTGCCAGAAGAGTAAACTGCTTTCAGATAGTTGCATTAAAATTATTTGAAGGCTCAAACACAAAAGCTATCCACTACAGCTGGCCATACCAACACACCTGTCAATCAAAGCTGCTATGCCCCAATTTTAAGTTTAAGGAAAATCCCATATAAATGGGTAAACTAACCATAAAGTTTAAAATAGTGTTTTGCAGCAGGCTGTGAAGATGTTTATTCTTATTTGTCCTGTAAAATTGAACATTTTAACATGAGAGTTTCTAGGGATTGGCTCATTTTTAAAGTCAGTCCCCATAGGAATTAAGGGAACTGTATATTTTAGCCTCAGGGTTGCAGGTTGCTAATCACTCACCAAAACATGTTTAATATAGAGTTATTATTACAAGTAATTGCTATTTTTAATATGGGATGTGTCATTCAGCCGAAAAAAAAACCAACTTAAGATGATGTATTGCCTGAAGTTTTTTTTAGTGTGTGGTTTACCATATGGGGTACATGATATGGGATTTAAATTAAATATGCAATTAAAATGCATAATCTTAAAACTTTTGCTAATGTGCTGGTGTGCCAAGGTTTTTAATGGTTGCAAGGGTGCATGTGAAATGTTCTTATTTAAGGCACTTAAACTACAAGACGCTAGAGCTTAAATGCACTTTGTGTGCTTAGTGCAACTAGTAAAACCACACAACCACCACAATTTCCTGGTTTCAGTAATGCTTCAAAAATACTTTCATTTCTTAATACCAGACAGAATATAGAAGATTGATGCATTTTTTTTTCTTTTTTAATTATTTGTTTAGAGCAAGTCAACTTTGATTAAAACTGAATGGAAATGATCTTATATGTGATCAAAGCTCACTCACTTCCTTGGTAAATTGTGGCTGTTTACAACACTTACTGCAATACAAGCAAACATTTCAGATTTGTTGTAATAAAGCGAGTAATAACGCGTTCTTCTCTTTTCTTCCAGGGGATATCATTTTCAATGCACGCTATCCAGAATTGCCTCCAGATTTTATTTTTGGAGAAGATGCTGAGTTTCTCCCTGAACCCTCTGAACTACCAGTGAGTAGAATGGAAGAATGTGAAATGTTTAATAGAGGGAAAGGGTTTTTTTATATATATAATTTTCCAGTGAGTACAGTCTTTATCACCACATCTGCTCCACACCACAACATGCGTTTGCTAAATCCACCTCTGATTCATTTTTATTAATTCTGCATGTCAAATATAGGACCCATTTTCTTCAAATGGTGGATGGTCACAACCTTATTGACTGAAGTGGCCAGGAGAGGTTTAGTTCATAGTACATCTAAATTTTAGAAAAGCAAACAAACACTATGCATTTTCTGTGGATCTTGAGCCTTAGCTGTTGTAGTGATTACACTTCTTATAATTGTTTTGACTTGCTGTTTATCTGTACATCTGATCAAATCTGTGAATCTGTTTTTCACTGGAAAGCTAGTCTGAACAAATGAAAATGCACTGTCCATGTTTATAATGTGCCCTTTTTCATAAAGAGAGTACTTCTTTTTAGATGGACAAAATTAATTTAAAGTTTTATTAGATTCATGTGAATGCTCTTCTTCCTGGAAATTTACCTGGACATTCTTGGTATTTGTTCAGTCATGTTTTGTTTAATTGTCATTAATTTTCCTCTTTGAAAATGGTTCCAAGAAGTCATTTTTTCTTTTTTAACCATACAATGTCAACACAGTATGTGGACAGCTGCGAACGGTTTTGAGCCTAGCAGGAGAACTGGTTTTCAAGGACAGATTGCATCAGCCTTGTGTAGTTTCAGATGAGGTGTGGTTGTTTGTTTTGCATATTAATAAAAGCACCACAAAATTGCATCATCGCTGTAAGTTCCAGTAAATCCCAAAGGATTTTGAAAGATACAAATGAATACTTGGTCAGACTTACTGTCATGGGGTAACTTTACAGAAAGAGCGCTTTACAGCACATGTATTCTTAAAGGTTTCACAATTAAACCAGAAAGTTTAAAATTTCTGTCGCCCAAACATTAAAAGATTTCTCAGAAACTAAAATACAAGCGACAAAAGCTGCTTATGTCTTCCCAAAGATCGCTGGCTTGGAGCAAAGAATGGGTAATGATGGTAAAGAATCACTGTACTGCACTAATCTGCAAAAATCCTGATAATGTTTATAAAGGCTCTATTTTTTCAGTTATGGCAATGGCAGCTGCAGTGTTTAAAGTTGTCTTGATCTGTGCTCAATCAGCCAAGTAAGGAAATCCCAAAACGTTGATTCTGTCAGCATGGTAGCATTTTCAGTGGGAGAAAAGTTTCATCACTTCTTAGGTCACTTGGATGAGTGATAAAATGTTTCTCCCACTGAAATCGCTGTGTGCAGATGAACAGAATAAAAGTATGGGTAGTGTTTAAAGTTTAAACTTTTTTAACTTTAGCTTTTTAATACTGGACCCTACTTGAGGAGCTTGAGTTACAGTTCAAAATAATATTTCATCATACTATACTGCCCTTGGTGCAGTTTCTCAATTTGTGCTCTGTCTGAAACCCATTTGCTTGCTTTTTTAATGGCATTGTCACTTAAAACCAGCTTTCTTCTCATTGGCTGTTTCTTCCAAACAGAAGTGTTGCAGCTAATTACCCATAGAGCACACTGTACAGTCTACTCTGTATAATTAGCATACTTTTGAGTGAATGTCTGTAGTATGTTTTTTCTTTTTTGACATAAATTTATAACAGCCAACTTAGTTGTAAACAAATGAAAATGTATGTTAAACATGGCAAAAGTAGAAATTTTCATATTTACATTGTTAAGCTGATTAAACAGTTAGGAGCTCTATCTCAGCGAATAATTACACCAATCTAATTTCCTGTGTTTGGATAGTCTAATATTTTCTCTTTTTATGTTATTTTCTATCTTATATATATATATATATATATATATATAATATCTTATAATCACAACGTTACATTCAGTTTTTTAGTGTGCAAAATCACACACTTACACATACAGGAGGTTTACCTACTATGTTTGTAACTGTGTGTTACACAAGTTCTGTACAAATAAAGTTTATTATTATTAGTAATATTATTATTACCTAGCCAGGTAGAGCATGGAATGTCTACTACCAAACAGCTGTTATAGCTACAGAGCAGTTTGAGACAAGCAAATGCCTTGATATGTGGGCTGAGCTTCACAGGTGCCAGGGCATGCTGTGAAGTATTATGGTCAGTGTACTAATTTTCCACTGTGCCACTGTTATCAGAGCCCATGGCTCTGAGATGAAGAGGGTTTGTTGGGTCAGGAGCGCAGTCGGGGGCATGCTCCTTGTTTACAGGGTTGTGCATTTCATCCCCCAGGGTCAAACTATTGGAGCCTAGTTTTACTGTTACTTCCTGAGGCAACTAAAGGAAAATATTAGGCCAAACGACTCGCACTGTGGCAAAATGGCAAAAGGGTGCCTCATTGTGACAACGTGCCTGAACGGCCACAGCAAATTTGGCAGCGCGGTTACATCTACGCAGCTACAGATACACTCTCTGATGATTAAATTTATATCATTCTGACCCTAGGGTCTCTCGTGGACAGTAAATCACATTGTATAGTGCATATCATCATGGTTTTGCCTGGCTAAACTAGTAGGAAAACTTTATCATTAAACTTTTCACTGTAGTGTAGCGTTGTTCTTTCTGGGGCATTCAACAATTCAAGATCTAATTTGTACTTAACAGCAGATATCACTGTCCCAGTTTATGTATGTGACATTCAAAAATATATTTTCTGTTTAAAAATATTTAACCAACTGAGTAATCATCTCTCAATTTCAAGGCACCCATTTGGCTTTTGTGCTGCTTTATTGTTTTTAATTTAAAAATGATTACAGAACCCAGCAACAATTTGCCAAAACACACCGGATGAATTAATTTTGTTTGATCCAAACATAGGATGCAATCAACGCAATCACACCTAATACATTAAAAAAAGGTAATGGAGGAGGCCAAGGAGAAGGACCTAAAACTGGGGTGGGCAATTCCAGGCCTCGAGGACCGGTGTCCTGCAGGTTTCAGATCTCACCTTGGGTCATCACACCTGAATCACATGATTAGTTCGTTACCAGGCCTCTGGAGAACTTCAGGACATGTTGAGGAGCTAATTTAGCCATTTAAATCAGCTGTGTTGGTTCAAGGACACATCTAAAACCTGCAGGGACACCGGCCTTCAAGGCCTGGAGTTGCCCACCCCTGACCTAAAAGGAAGAAGCCAAACAGGGATCCAGTACCTACATAAGGCCCATGCTCAGCTACTGTGCAGCATCCGTTTTTTTTTGTTTTTTGTTTTTTTTAATGTGTTTTGAAATAAACGAATATGACTATAATTCTGTCATCTCCACAGCCTTTGGTAATTGCTACTAATCAAACCATTGACCTTGTATGATGATTCCTTTAAAAGTAATTTCTATTGGCATGTTTGCACTGGGTTATTAGATGATGGTAAACACAACACAGACATGCCAATAGGGCTAGCTGGAAATGTGCAAACTTTTCTGTAGCTACTACTGGGTAGTTATCCATTGCTATTTTTGAAGAAGACTAGCATGGAGCTGCTAAATTCCCCTGCTTGTGTCAGAGTCTGGGAGAAGTGAGGGGAGTATTGCTCACTGTCTCATAAATCCAGCTGTGCACATAAGGGGAAGTACCTCTGCAGAGCCAGTGCTTGGCAGCCCACTGCTTGTTTATTTTCTCACTTATAGTCTTGCTGCGTTTTGCACTTCATGCTTTCATAATCCTCCTTCGTCTGTTTCTCTGCCTGAGATTCCCACTCCCTCCTTTTTCCTCTATATTTTCAGTAAGTACATCCCCCTCTCAGTGTTAAAAAACTCTCGATTCTGTGGAGTTCATTAATTTCCCCCTCAAATCTCTTACCGTCTGGCCGTGGGAATTTAGATTGTTAAAACTGATTGTTATCTGAAAAATATTATTTTGATATATAAAACTGTGACTTATCATTAGAGTAACATGTTTTTATGAAAATAAATAACTTTGCACTTATAATAAGGAGCAAAACATTTTTGTGTGACACTGTCTCTTAATATCTCTTGGTGCTTGTGAGTTCTACTTCAAGTGGACTATGTTTCTAGCCATTGTTATCCAGGGGGTAAACATTAGGCTAATTTTAGGTCCTCTGTCAGTGGCTGGTTGAATTCCTGATGTCTCAGCAACACATTGCTCTTGTTTACAGCCAGTCAAGGGTATCATTAGCTTCTCTGTTTAGGCTTGTGTTTTTCCCTGCTGTCACCAGGCCTTGAGTAGGTTTATTATCCATGTTTCTGTTTAGACAGAGAAATGTATTGTTGTTGCAAAAGAAAAGGGAGGACTAAAACATGATGCATGTGCTACACAGTAGATGATCAGTAAGGTTTGGTAATATTATATGCACGTTAGAAACTGCATAACATATTCTAAAGTCTTGAGTGAAAATGTTTCCTTTTAGACAGTTAGGCTCCTACTTAACTGCGGTTTTAGCCTGATCACATCATTGTGAAAGCATGCCTAAGATAACCTATCACCACAACTTCATGTATTAAAACTTCCTTTTGGAGGTGACGATAATACATGCTTAAATCGTTGCCTGCTCTCTCGTTACTGTGAAGTGCTAGCAAGTCTCAAAATGTCCACTCACCCAAAGATGTTTTTATGGAAAAGAAATTCAACTCTTATTAAAGGCTTGTCCCATTTCGTCAAACATTTTATAATGGTCTCACTTTTAACCGTTCATCTAAAAACCTAAGGAGTAAAGTTGTATCTAAATAGATGAAATTAATGAACCATTTCAAAAGCTGCATGTACATAGAATCACCAGTGAAATCTCGTAAAAACATTCGAAAAGTTTGGTGACTTTATCCAAAACATAATTTTGCAATCATTTTTCTTGACAGATTGTACTTCTCTTACGACTGAGGGTCAAGTCTGAGAGAAGTTTCCAACTGACCGCCTTAGAAATGCTTTTTTTTGTACAATAACATATCTATTGGACCAATATACATTTATCTTCTTAAGCTACAGACCCTTGAAGCATGAGATTTGGGGCTTTTTAATTTGTGCTGTTTTCACCAGTGCTTTTGATCAAAATTAGATGGGTGGATTAACTTTTCACTCTGTTAAAAACAGCAAAAAGTCACATGAAGTACTCACAAAAACTGATGGCAAAACGTCTCAAATTATTTTCTAGCCGAAACGTGTCAGTTTTATCCACATGGCAATGCTGACTTATTGCTATGGACAGCATGTTATCATTAACTTTTGTTTTAGTTTTCATCTCAACATTCAAAGAGGAGTCTCAAATTATTAACCTTGTCAATTTGGAAGCTGATCTGATATCTATAGCTTTAAGGTAACCTAAAACTTTTAAATGTTAGACTCAGAATCCCCAGTGGCCAAGCAATCCATTGCAAGCAGCACTTTGAGTTCCATTTTAACAGAAAGAGACCTCTGGCAGAGGTTAGTGACTGTTGTACTTACTTGAGGAAACTCTAGGAGCCTTGCCACCTTTAGAAGGTATAGCAAGTCAAACATGGACTACAAAGGCAGCAATAACAAAGTAATCCTCAAACCTCTGCAATTGTTAAGAAAGGCCCTTCCAAGAGTTTTAACCACAATGGATGATGAATGAAAGAGACTTTAAATATCCCTGCTGGATGATGAGAGGCCACATGTCCCACAAATAAGCCATTTATAGCCGAACAGTTCCATGAGCCATGGAATATGAGAAAAGTCTGTCACAAATTTATTGAGGTTCGCTGTTATATTGTTGTTAGGGTGCAAGGGTTGACTGGAAACTACAGATGTAGGCTAAATAGCATCCAGACCATTGCTAATTGGCCACCAGGGCTGCTCCCTGCCTCAGCGTGCTTTGAAACTCTTAGTGGGTTGTTTTTTAACTGGTCAGTCATGTTAGCCCTCATACTAGTTTCATGACTCTAATTACTGTATGTCAAAGCAATGGAAAGTCATCTGCCAGTCTAATGGGTTTATTTTGGGCTCAGAGGGAGCCATTGTTCCTTTCAACATGGAGATAAATCTTAAGTCGGCCTATGATTGCCACCGCAACACTTAACCACACTGACACATTCATGACTGTTTAACCTAAAGATTTAATTGGGAAGGAGGCTTATCGGAGATTACTGAAACTATGGCGAGCATGTCGAGACTGTATAACACGCCACTTTGACTTTACTATGGAGATGACTAAAACACCCTAAAATATCCTTAACTGAATTGGCTTATTTGGGTGGCCTCAATACACTGCAATATAGATATAAACAAAAGTAATACACTTGAATACAACTAACATTTAATGCAGCCAGCAATCTGGACTGAAGCTTTGTCTGACCTCCATCAAGAGGTGAAGGGTTTTTTTTTATTGGAATTATGTGTATTTGTTACTAGATTTGCATATTTTGTACTTTGTATGTTCATTTTGACATATGGTCTGACAAAATAATGCCCTGTTGGTTTCTGGCTTTTCATTGGATATTAGATATTAGATTCATTGCATTAACCTGTAATCGTTTGTGATGTTTTAAGATGACTGGCCAATAATCTGCCCTCTCCCAATAATAATTATTATTACTATTATTATTGTTGTTGTTGTTCCTAAGGACCTCAGATGATTGAGATTGCTCTAAGCAATCTCAACGTTGTGAGACCAATTTGGCATTGTGTATCCTGATTCAGTTTACTTAGCGCAAAAGTCCATCTACAGTCACAATAATTGAGTCCCTTTACTGACCAAAGATGGACAAACTTAACTGCTTGATGCTTGTAAGAGATTGCACCAAAACAGGAAAGGAATGCTCTGTTATTTATATTTAGAAGCACATTTACTGCCTTTCCACAAATGCAGTGCAAGTGCCCCAACTATTTTAAATTAATTTTTCTTAACAGAAAGTTCCATTAAAATCAACATGTCATTACTACGAATTATCATGAAAGAACATGCTATTGAATAAAGAAAATAAACTTGCAAAACCAAAGATAACTACAATTCCTTCAAAGACTAAATTCTCGTAGAAAAGCCAGCAAGTCATAAGTGTGCCATAAGTAAGTGCAGTCATTTGAGAATGGGTTAGTCCTGGGGGCAATCTTCAGAGAATACTTGAATAGTTCCTAGTGTTTTTCTTGAGATGCCCATTCTGAATTTTGGGGCTCTAATTTACTGGCCTAGAGTTGGAACCGTTAACATCAGCAACTTTACAAGTGACAACAATGGAAAGTTCACCAATGATTGTCAGAAGCAGCCCAAAGATTTTGTCTGATTTTCTTCTGACTGAAATGACCTCATCTTCTTAGCAATGGTGCCTAATAATCAGTTCTCTAAGACTGGCGAGATCAGAACGAAGACTAGTTCTAAAAAAAACCCACACCAGTAAAAAAAGATCTAAACGCTGCTGTTATGATCATGTCCACCTTAAGATTAAACATAAAAGCACTTAAAATAAATTTCTTATCAAGATTTCAAGAGAAGATCAGTTTCTGGCTTATCTGTGATAGCGGATCGTGTTTAGAGCAGGGGTGGAGAGCTCAGAGAAGTGGAGTTTGGAAAGACGTGTTAACCTAACATAGTGACAGGAATACAGCGGAATAGGTCTGCCCACGGGTTGCTGGGAAAAATGACCAGAAAGGAGGAAATGACAAAGACAGAGAGCGGAAGGGAGGGAAGGTGGAGAGCAATACCATTTTAATTCCTTACGTAGGTTATGTTGCATCATACATTTTTTCCTTCCCTAATTCACCAAGTGATGGCAACACACTGGACTTCAGTGTTTGTACAAATGTTTGTATGGAATGCCCCCCCCCCTCCCCTTTCTGAAAAAACAAAAGATAAGGAAAAAAACTTTAAAAGCATTGAAGCTGATTGGGTAAGAGTTTGAAGTTGTGTATTCAGTGCGCATGCTGTAGCATGTCTGAGTATGATTGTCGTGATGCTGCATTTTGCTTGTGGCTGATCTGTGATTGTGGTGCACTGTTCTGTAATCTTGAATTCTTTACCACCCATTCCCTTCACATAATTTGTTGTACATAGTCAGCATGCACACCCACATCTAGAGTGAGTTATAGGTATTATAATAATAATATTGCAACATGAGAAGCCTTAAAAGGTTCTCTGTGTTTTGGCCCCAGAAAATATAAATCATGGTCTTCTCAGATCACTGACAGTGATTTGAATAAACAGCACAAAATGTTCCCGTTCACTCATACTGACATCAGATGGAGCAAGACAACCCACTGTGGGGCAAAAATGTTTTGGTGTGTTTCACCACTGATGGCTGCAGACAGTATTGTTAGACTCTGCATCTGTTAACCCATTCAGCTACATGAGTAATCGGCTTCCCTACTCTGTCCATTTACGACAGCAAAAGCAAATCTGAAGGTGTCATTGGCCAATGAAATCACAAAACTCTTTATCTTCTTTAACCTATTGTGATACGGGGAGTGAGCTTGCACCATGTAAGAACAGTCATCTCTCTCTTTTTTACTCAACTAATGCTACCATTTGTTGGCCCCTGTTTCCCCCTTTCATTGTGTGTAATAATTTCTCTGGTCTAGACTTGTCCAGTGATGCGTGCAGGTACGAAACTTTTGGGAGTTCCCCTGCATTCTGAATCTTTCCCATTCTGCATATGCCTGAGAGCATGGGTTAGCCGTGATAGCCTCTCTGCACACGGCTTCAACATGTTTCCACTTAACCTTTTTGCAGTACTCTGCTGTGCGGTTCAAAGGTTGGCTCTTTCTTGTTTCTCTGGAAATCCCACATATTTTGGAACTGTTGAAGTGTAAGGATATCTCATTTGGCTCTGTTCCCTCTAATTGGACTGGACTGTGTCACCTGTAACTGAGAAAATATTTTTTAAAAAATACCAAATAGGCTATTCTGGTCAGGAAATAAATATAGCTATTTAGTGTATTCATCTGTCCCCTTAGCTCCAGTTGTAATGATAGTTCAGCTAATGATAGTGCTGGTGGAAGTCTAGCTGCCTCTCAATTACCCCAGTTGAGTAAGATATTTAATTTTTGATAAACCTCATCTTGTATTCATGCAGGGCAAGAAAGACAGACGTATTGTCTGACAAACCCATACTTAAACTAATTTCTGTTGGTCTCTTTTGGTAAAACAGGTAACTCACCAGTGTATTACTGTTGTTTTCCACCCTTTTAATTTGGAGCAAGCGTTTAACTGTTTACGCTGTGGGCATTGTACAGATTCAAGAGAGATGCCTGAGTAGAATCTGGGGTTGTGGACTTGAAAGGCTGAAGGCACAAGTGTTTAAAATATTCTATATTTTTTGATTTGTCAATAAATATCGTGAAAACACCAAAGTGGACAAGTGACTCACCCAAAGACCTAAATAAAAATGGATGTAGCCACATTACACATTGATTTTTGTTTTGAAGCCTCATTGTTAGCATTTTGGTCACTGTCATGTTGATTTCTAAAGGCTAAAGGGACCGTATTTGGATTATAGGGTGTAGTGTCACCTTTATATTTTTCAATTAAAGCTTGAAAACCTGGCTAGTGTGCTACACTTATAGATACCAGATAATTATTGCTAATTAACAGGACTAATCAAATGCTCAAATTTCAGTCACCATAACTAGAGCATAAACTCTTTTTTCTTTTTTTTAGACAGTCTGTATTGCATACCTTTCTATTTTATAGTTAATATCACCAAAACTCTTCAAAAGGCTCGAATGGATGCATTATTTGTTTATTTTAAATAAAGTAACCAGTGTTTTTCCAGCTGGGATCGGGTCAGTACTCTGTATCAGAAAATTGCATCCCTAAAAATAGGACATTTTATGATTACATCGTATTTTTGTGCTTAGGGAAAAGTGCAGAATAGATTAGCCTTGGTTTTAATCTTTTTACTTTATTTAGTAGCAATAAGAAACATGTACACGAACGTGTAAACGTGTGTGTGCCCCCCCGGCCACCTTCCCAAAAAATTAAGACTCCTGAGAGAAGATGAGGACTTACACAATGAGGCATTGTATCAGGACAACTCCCATAAAAAATGGAGTGTGAAGCCAATCTAAGTGTTCGACTTCTCCCATCTAGGAAAAGGAAACATTCCCAGCATCACGTTACCCTCTGGTAATACTGCATGCCAAGCATTGATGAGCGCTTCCTATCTGCTGCTCCAACTCGTCCCCTGTTACTGTTTTAACAAAGAAACTCAGATGGCCCATAAAGCTACATTATGTCAACTTGTGCATAGTGTACCAACTGTTGCTCCCGCTTCCTTCCTGCTTTTGGGAATAATGGGTTCCAGCTTTTATTGGAGTTTATTATCGGCAGCGCTCACTGACAGGTCTGGGAATGCTTTTCATGTGCAGGGTATTGTTTGCAACCAGAGACTGATGAAGGAAAGGGGTGCTGGCTATTCCTAAACACTAGCTGATGTATGAAACAAATGCCAAGACTTAGATGGGACAGCGCTCTCAGCCCTCACGGTGGATTGGTGAACCACATTAAAAGTAGTCAGAAAAGTGCTATTTCTGTCAACAAGTTGTTCTGTGTTGGACACAAACCGCACAGATCACAGTGAAGGAAAATACACTGGGCTGAGAATGCCAAGTGTCTTCAACACATGACAAGAGCAATTTAGCATGATCTTACACTTGGCACTCTCCGGGGGCGAAACAGGGTGTGAGCCCACACTTGAATTAGCGACTAACAGAGATTAATTTAATACTTGGGAGTTTTTTAATGCCTCACACTTTCAAGTCTACAGCGATTTATTGGATCAGGTTGCCAGCATCTATAAAAATCACATTTAAGACGTAAAAACAAATATCTTCTCTTGGCCTATATAATTATCTTGCATTTTCAGATGCCAGTCCCTCTCTTATTGGCCTAAGATAAATATTGGATCGAAGATGGTACAGACGGATGGCACAGGAAGACATAATTCTGTCAACTTGGGTCTATTCAGTGTGAAGATGCCCAATTTAGGTGCACATTTTGTTCTTAAAGGAAAACACTTATTTTTTGTTGAGTTCTTTCCTTATGCTCAACATATGTACTGTGCTACACAGGCAAATATACTCCGATTGCTGTTATTATATGAACTATGTTGTTTCTCTTGAGTAATATGTTACAACCCAGCTTGTAAGGTGCTGCATAAGATGGAGCCTGACACTATAGAGTTTTTATAAAGCAGTTTTATTTAAATTTCTGGATAAATTAAAATGAAAACACTGGGTTTCCTAGCTCAGAATGGGCCTTCCTACGCTGAATTTAATCGGGTCACTTCATTTACAAAAAAATAGTGATTCTAAATATTACATGTGAGTTATAGTTTTAGATTCCTTCTTGTCAGCCAAATTATTTCCATTTTTCTCACCAGGGAGAACTTTTTAACATTTGGTGAGCTGTCCCTTTAAAGGGTCAGATTACTGGGGGGGCTATCAGAAGAAATTGACATGCTTTAAATATTAAAAGACACACTAGTTTTTAATATTGTATATTCCTACAGTGCTTCCTTTGCCCCCATTTCTGAAAGAATTCATTTTAGTTCAGGCACTGTGTGTGGATCAGGATTTTATCAGATTATTGTTTTTGTTTTAAAATTTGGAAATTAGCAGTAAACATGAGAGCTTTAAAGTAAAAGTGTGCTTAAATTAATCTTGATCGAATGGGAAGCATTTGATTTACTGTTTTGTAACCGTAGAGTCATCTGTCTACAGTCAATAGAAGCAGGAAAACATGATAAAACGCTCTTTTTTGTAAGCTTGGAAGTTTTAAAGTATAGTTTATGGGCTGTACAGAAAGCAGAAAATTGATGTTAGCGTCAGCAGCCCCAGTTATAATTTTATTAGCCAATTCAGATTATTATTTTTTTATTCTTTTCTAAAGTTGACCGGCTTAAACTGATTATTCCACATTCCAGATTTCTTGTTTGCGCTACATAAACAAAAGTCAACTTTTGATTCATTTTATTTTTATAATAAAAGAAATTAGTGAACTTCAGTTTCCCCCAAACTGCTTTAAGTTACAAAATGTTCTTACAAAAAAGCTCTCCTGCTGAGGGAGGTACAAGAAAAAGGTAATTAACTGAAAATGACTTACAATAAACTAGGGATGGGAACTGAGAATGTTCCCAGAAGTCCAGTTCCGTGGAATCGTTAGTCTGCCTGCCTGTCGATCCCGCTTATCGGTTCTTGCACTCTTGCTATGATCAGCTAATTTCAGTTCGTGTGTCAGAGGATGAAAATAGTGGTGCAGACTACAGGTTGGATATGAACATTACTTTTGTTTTTATTGCACAAAAAAACGAGAGTGTGATAGTAACGTGGAGACTGCTGCAGGATGAAAACAACTGCATTATAATGCTAACACACCTTCAGTTCTTTGCAAGCACCTGCATAGACAACATGCGAACCCTAAGCTAGCCTAGAACCCAGAATGATGTTAAAGCTGAGTAAATGCTGAGTATGTGCTGGTTTTCATCTGAGTGTGTTTCAGATCATTTCAGAGAGTAACATGAAAGTAACATAACGAGTAGTATAACGAATGTCTTTCTTCTGGGTGTAATTAAGAAACGTACTTTGTTACTTTTAAGAAAAGTGTTTTGTGTAAAATGTGTAATAACTTTTTTACTTTACTTTGTTTGAGTAATGACCTCAACACTGACCACTACAAAGACAGGAAATACCTCTAACATTCACAAACATGTGACCACACAGCTTGTAATTATTTGCATGAATGTAATGTCTTTGATGTGCTGCTTAGAGATGATGGTGAGAATGAGCCAAAGAGAATGGATAAGTGATATTGATAATGGAATCACTAAATTCGTATTAATTCCCATCCCTACAGTACAACCCCCTTTACCTAAAATATCCATGTTCAGCAAGGTGAAGGTGTCTTAAGTGTATAATTATGTTCGTTGTTACAAACATTTAGCAAGCACTGTCTGCATGTGACTATTTCCTGTGCTGCTCTGCGCATGTTGCAGATCCATGAGAAGACTGGCTAATAATTGGATATACATGAGACTGAATGGCCAGTCACTGATTCGAGCCAAAAACCGGAAATCATGCAATCCTGGTCCCCGGCCATCGTTCAGCTCTTAAAACCTGTTGGTTTCCATAATGTTGTGGATAGAATTGGAAGTAAAAGATGATTCACTGAGCCCTCAGTTCCTTAGATACTAAATCAAATCATCAAGTTCCACAGCTCACAAGGCAGCCTGTCAAAAAGCTGACAAATAGATTTATAGTGAGAATTTATCATAGCCACGACTGTCCAACCACGCTGATGTTACAACCTTCCTCTGATGAAGGCCACAATACCGAAACATTAGAGTACTTGTTGACATTCCAGGAAAGGACTTTGGTCAACTTTTATCTTATTTTTTATGTAAGTGCCGCTTGTTAACTCTGGAAGTCTGATAAATGTATTTGATACTATATTTGAAACGTTCTCAAATTACCATTCTTTGCCAGAGAGATCAAAGTTACTGGTCCTCCTGCTGAGACGTTAGATATCAGAGAACAGAAGATCCGTTTGCAGAGCAACTATTTTAAAAGTAGGCCCCGTGGATTGCAAGTTCTCTTTATGGACTCTTTGATTTAATTTAAGGACAAGCTGTTCTTTTCATTTTTTTTCATGCGTAAACCCACACACTGCCCGTTTAATTTAACAAGCTGTAATTTGAGTAAATTAATCAATAGGCAGAAAGAAGTAGCATTTTCTTTTAAAAGGCATAGTGTTCTATAATATTTATGTCTAAGCTATTTTGACTATATTTTCAGCATTGACTTGGACACGCTGACACATGAATACCTCCAAAATGCTAAATCCTAATGCTAATCCAATATATTTTTAATCTGCAGTTTTTAACATTGATATTGAATCAAATCCTAATATCTTAAGGTAATACGATTATAAATTGCTTCCTTTACAGATATGAGCTCTTTTCAAAAATGGAAGGTATCAATTTTTATTTATTAAAGGTGACTGGTTTTATCATCAGCCAAGGTTAGGCTTAATCTTTTGACACAGGTTTAGCCACTGTGTTGTGACAAAATAATTGGATTATAAGGTCCAGATTGAACTGGGGACTATTGTTGAGACCATGATAGCTACCCCCTGTGGTTAAAGCCCTAAGAAAGATGTGTGACTTCCATACAGACTGATCTAGAGGGCATATAGATGGATATTTCCCCCCACTTCATCTCATCAGATGTTCAATCTTAGCTTTCAAATAGCCTAGATTGTGACTATTGCATCTTTTGTTTTTTGCTGTTTTTTTTCCCCATGTATCAAATCTGTACATTTTCCGCAGGGCTTATCCTATTCATGAAAAAAAAAAATACACATAGATTTCTTTTGGCACACACAGCCTTCAGCAGAGCGTGTAAAATCAATTCAGTGAAGAGTCTGTACAGACTCTCATGTCTACACACACAGACACACACATTGCAACACATGAACATTGCTTTTTGGCTCAGTGCTTTTCATTCTGCTTGCGTCTATGTTTGACCAATGTTTTTCTGCAGCATTCAAGCTCTACCTTGTTAACTCAAAGTCAGAACATTCGAACAATATGAGACAAAGACAAGTGCACTCACTGTTTTTAACTATACATTTTTTAGCCGCCCTAACAGCTGGGTTCAGAAGCAGTGCTGGATGCATTGTTGGTCAGACCATAAGTTAGTTTAACACTTTGATTCAGTCTAAATTATCTCAACTATAGTACCTCGGTTAAATATATTTCTGCTCATTGCATGAGTAATATTTTGGTGAGATTTTGAATGCCGTGAATGTAAAAATTTTTTGATTAAAGTGGACTGAGTGCATTAAAATATGCTACAGCTTTTCCCCAGAACATAAGAATATAATGTTTAGATTCCCTGAGTATTCATTTGCACCACCAGCAGCTTAAAGCTTTTATGAAGCATCAACTGAAAGGTTTGCCACTGAAATTGGTGATCTTTTGACATTCGACTTCAATGAAATGTATAACAAAGCAGCGTGGTCACCAGTGAAATATCTTAGCATCTTTCAATGTGTTTTCTAAGGTTAGAAGATGTCATTGAAAATGTCATTTCCAATGGCCTTCAGAGGATGAATCCTCTGGACGGAAAAACTAAATCTGGTTGTTTAGAAATCTATGGGAAAACAGTCCTCTGCTACCTTGATTTGTGACTTTGGTAGACACTTTTCTGATGAGGTTATTGGCTTCAATCACCAGTTTCAAGTGCTCATTTTGCAAATTATGGTCCCCACTGGAGTCAAAAAAGGAGCAGTGTATACTTTAGAATTGAGAATGCAGAGTCCCTCAGTTTCTCAGTCACATCGATGCCGACTACAATAATGCTCAATCTGGGGCTTCGTACTGGGACTTTACAAACCATTGTGTGACCTCCAGGTTGCTATTTTTATCTTTTATATACTTCTATGATTTTCAAATATGCATACCAGGCGGAGCTGCTGGTGTGAACACAAACATCTGAGCCAGTCTGACTGGGCATTAAATGATTTTGTGCAAAAGGGCAACTATAAACAAAAACCCAAAGTGATTCGCTCAGAATGTTGAAAGTGCGTGTGTTGAAACACTTTTAGGCTTTATGGGCAACAAATTTTGCACAGAAATTACAACAACAGGCTCTCTATATTGTAAGGTAAAGACCCTACAATAATATAAGAAAACAGAAAAACCCAACAATCATATGATCGTATTATGAGCAAGCACTTTGGCAACAGTGGGAAAGAAAAACTCCCTTTTAAGAAGAAGAAACCTCCAGCAGAACTGGGTTCAGGGAGGCACAGCAATGTGCCGTGACCGTTTGGGGTGAGGCAGGTAGAAACTGTGACATATATTCATAACATAACTGTAGCAGCTTTGCAGTATCCATGATCATTTTCACTTTGGAGTGTTCCTTACAAAACCAGCTAAATGAATGCCTGAGCACAGAGCAGTTTTATGCAGGGCAAAGTCAACCTTTTCAGCAGCAGTCTCTTTTACCTGGGAGCCACCCAACAGAAGCTCAGCCCTTGTGTCATTGGCCAATGAATAGCTCCACTGAAGGAGAGGTTAAGTACTAAGCTTGAGGGCACCTTAACTGTAATTACTGAGGGAGTGTTTCTGTGAAATAGCCTGTCTTATTGCTTTGCTTTTTCTCAACAGCAGTTCTGTGGTATGTTCATCACAGCTGTCTAATCTTAAGACTGATTAAAAAATTCTTTTCTCTCACTGAGTTTACTTCACATGTTTATTGTTACCTATCACAGGGAGTATAAATTCCTAGGCTCGGTCCAGTTTCTTTGGCCTTGGACTGCTTGCCTGAGCTCTTTAGCCTTCTTTTTTCCCCTCTCTCCCTACCCACTCACCTCCTATCCCTCCTCCCTCCCTCTCGCCCTCCTCAGTGGAGCTTCGCTGATATTCTGTGTCACAATCCTGACACAGCACTTCCTCAGTCTCTCCTCGGTTTCAGCTCCCTCCTACCCCTAGGCACTGACTGCCTCTTTTGGACAATGCCCATCCTTGTTTTCATCTCCCCCTTATTTCGGGAATCCCGGCATTGCTGGTAACCACTGGTGGGTCAGGACGATGAGGTCACCGTCTCTGTTTAGCCTGCCCTTGCCATTCCTCCTCCCTTGACAAAAAGAGGCTGTGGTTTGCTGTGAAACAATGAAAGCCTTCTCCACCGGACTGCCAGGAGGGAGACAGACAGTTGAGGAGACAAGCTAATGCAAGTCAAATAGATCCTGATTTTGATACCTTAATATAATGCATGTTAACGGTTACGGCATTCCCAGCACCTATTAATCCTTCCACCTACTCAGTGCTTACTGAAAAGGCATCCTTTTCCAGCTTGCTCATCATTTAGGTTGGGGAAGTTTCACATTTACTTGGGCCAGTGTGGTTATGTCATCAAGTTGCATGACTTGGTTCTGACTTATCCACAATTTGAATCTGCCAGCAGTATTTCACTTTCAGAATGAGAATGAGTTTCAGAATGGAGACTCACTTTCACTTTTCAGGACCAGGGGGCTGCACGAGACGGCCATCATCCTTAAACCAAAACGTTCATTTGACCCCTTTCCCTCCCCTCCTCATTGTCTGCATGTTAAATATTTTGGGGAGAAAAAGTTTCCCCGCTGGCAGATTTAATCTTACCTTTTCCAAAATGACTTGTATCTAATCACCTTGGATGATTGTGAACAAGGCAGCAGTTGTGTAAAAACTAGAAGTGGCAAATGGCCACTCGTCAAAGAGCAATTTTAAATTATCGTTTGATTCTCTTTAAACACGCACAGCCTTTTCCAGTCCAGACAATGAGGTAGACTCATTAAATCAGTAATTTATTTTTCTTTGCTTTGGTCTTGATTTGCATCTCTGTTATAAAGCTCTCACAACATTCATTGTCAAGAGCGCAGCCATCCATTTGTCTTGATTAGACCTGACATGTTTTCTGCTGTTTATTTTTTGCACGGTGTTGTTCACATTAATTCTAATTGTTTTATTCCTTGCGCATCAGTGATTGGGTTCTTTTTCAGAGTGAGGGGGGAAAAGGGCAATTTGTTTTATTTTATTTGGTAGAATTAGACCAGTTGGTCATGTTTGGTTGGTTCTGCTCACTCACATGTGGCAGATGGTTGTAGCTCCATCCTGTAAATTTGCATATTGGTCCCAAAGGGTCAAGTTCTGCTTGTGATGACTAAAACTGAGTTTGGTGAAAGAGAGATTCACAACAGAGCATTTAGACATGTACTAAATCGAATCTATTTAAACATCAGATATTTAATCGCTGTAGTAAAATCAGATAAGTAAATCAAGCGGTTGGGCTCTTGTATGCATCCTGACAATACAAACTGCCTTGTTATCCAAAATCTTCAATCATTGTGGCAACAGAGGTCAGAAATGTGACACGTACATCAGTTCAGACTCAGTACTTTTCCATATCAGTTTAAATGTGGCCACAGGACATCCTTTAGCACAACCCTTTCCTCCTCAATCTGTAATGGGAAGTAGGCTCTTCAGAATTAGGCAACTAACCTTTTTCCAAGATGAACCAGTTTTTTCCCCACTACCATGTTCTTAAGGTCTATCTTTACTGATACAAATAGTATTATTTTCTTTCTCTATGCAACTATTTTCAGTTGGGTAACAACATTTTACGCTGTTGTAACCAGTTTGGAATATGTTGCTAAAATTGGAGATTAGCTGACAGCAATGCTTCACCCCAAATAGGGATTAAACTAGATGTCCACTTCTATATATGCTTGTAATACCATGAGCTCCAAAATACTTCCTGTTAGCCTTCAGAGAGAGAAGATATAGTGCACTACCTGATGCGCTCCATGATTGCTCCTTGCAAAATAACCTATACTGTAGTCTATAATTTTCCAACAGGTTGTGCTGATATATTTGAGGAGTGTGCAGATGAAATATGATGGATATGGGGATAAAGACATTATTATGCCTTGTCAGAGTTTTTGCTGACTCAAAATTGCCATTTCTTACAGCATTACTTAGTATACATAATATAGAGGCAAAACATCTGTGTTACCTAAGAAGTTTGTGTTTTCTTATGTGTTATCCCAAGGTAATGGGAAATAGTTAGTTTTTCAAATGAAAAGACCACATTCTACAGTTTCAAAGTTTTTGTGATCCGAGAGTTTTGCAGCACAAAAACACCTTAACCAAACTGTCTTTGACAACAGATATTTTCTTTAAGTAACTGAAAATGAAAGATGCTTTTGTCTAAAAATAATAACTCCACATTTACTTTTGGTTTCACGTTAAACATGGATGAAAGTCCCTTGTTTGATCCTTTCATCCTCTACACTCGCACTTTTATTTGGGTTTCTTGAAAGGCGCTATACAAATCTAAGTTATAATTATTATTATTTTATTTGGACTTAGTACACCATCACATGATGAGGCATCGCTATTTGGTGACTTGCTTTGACGGTCTCAAGCAACCAAGTTGTTTTAGCAACTAAAATGGATGAATTGGGTCATTTATCACCCCATTACAGTGGGGCAAAAAAGTATTTAGTCAGCCACCGATTGTGCAAGTTCCCCCACTTAAAATGATGACAGAGGTCAGTAATTTGCACCAGAGGTACACTTCAACTGTGAGAGACAGAATGTGAAAAAAAAATCCATGAATCCACATGGTAGGATTTGTAAAGAATTTATTCGTAAATTAGGGTGGAAAATAAGTATTTGGTCACCTCAAACAAGGAAAATCTCTGGCTCTCACAGACCTGTAACGTCTTCTGTAAGAAGCTTTTCTGTCCCCCACTCGTTACCTGTATGAATGGCACCTGTTTGAACTCATCATCTGTATAAAAGACACCTGTCCACAGCCTCAAACAGTCAGACTCCAAACTCCGCCATGGCCAAGACCAAAGAGCTTTCGAAGGACACCAGGAAAAGTATTGTAGACCTGCACCAGACTGGGAAGAGTGAATCTACAATAGGCAAGCAGCTTGGTGTGAAAAAATCAACTGTGGGAGCAATCATCAGAAAATGGAAGACATACAAGACCACTGATAATCTCCCTCGATCTGGGGCTCCACGCAAGATCTCATCCCGTGGGGTCAAAATGATCATGAGAACGGTGAGCAAAGATCCCAGAACCACACGGGGGGACCTGGTGAATGACCTGCAGAGAGCTGGGACCAAAGTAACAAAGGTCACCATCAGTAACACACTACAACGGCAGGGAATCAAATCCCGCAGTGCCAGACGTGTTCCGCTGCTGAAGCCAGTGCATGTCCAGGCCCGTCTGAAGTTTGCCAGAGAGCACATGGATGATACAGCAGAGGATTGGGAGAATGTCATGTGGTCAGATGAAACCAAAGTAGAACTTTTTGGTATAAACTCAACTCGTCGTGTTTGGAGGAAGAAGAATACTGAGTTGCATCCCAAGAACACCATACCTACTGTGAAGCATGGGGGTGGAAACATCATGCTATGGGGCTGTTTTTCTGCCAAGGGGACAGGACGACTGATCCGTGTTAAGGACAGAATGAATGGGGCCATGTATCGTGAGATTTTGAGCCAAAACCTCCTTCCATCAGTGAGAACTTTGAAGATGAAACGAGGCTGGGTCTTCCAACATGACAATGATCCAAAACACACCGCCCGGGCAACAAAGGAGTGGCTCCGTAAGAAGCATTTGAAAGTCCTGGAGTGGCCTAGCCAGTCTCCAGACCTCAACCCCATAGAAAATCTGTGGCGGGAGTTGAAAGTCCGTGTTGCTCGGCGACAGCCCCAAAACATCACTGCTCTCGAGAAGATCTGCATGGAGGAATGGGCCAAAATACCAGCTACTGTGTGTGCAAACCTGGTAAAGACCTATAGTAAACGTTTGACCTCTGTTATTGCCAACAAAGGTTATGTTACAAAGTATTGAGTTGTATTTTTGTTATTGACCAAATACTTATTTTCCACCCTGATTTACGAATAAATTCTTTACAAATCCTACCATGTGGATTCATGGATTTTTTTTTCACATTCTGTCTCTCACAGTTGAAGTGTACCTCTGGTGCAAATTACTGACCTCTGTCATCATTTTAAGTGGGGGAACTTGCACAATCGGTGGCTGACTAAATACTCTTTTGCCCCACTGTATATTTTATTCAGGAATTGTTTTTTAAATGGTCCTATTTGTGATCATGATGCTTGTACTGATTCCTTTATCTACGAAAGATTTTCTAAAATATGAATGTCTTTAACAATCATTTTCAATCATTTGTATTACAAAAGAAACACATTTTAAATATTTGTATGAACAAAATAGCATATACAGTGGTCCCTCGTTTATCGCGGGAGTTACGTTCCAAAAATAACCCGCGATAGGTGAAAGCCGCGAAGTAGCCAGCTTTATTTTTTATAATTATTATAGATGTTTTAAGGCTGTAAAACACCCTCACTACACACTTTATACTCTGTTCTCAGACAGGCATGAACGTTTTCTCACTTTTCTCTCTTGGTTAAACACTTTCAAAGTTCAAACCTTCGTGGAAAAATAAGTCCAGTATCTTAGAATGAAACCAAAGGCACCTGCAGGTGTCGACATTTCGTCGACAGTGTTGTGTTTGTTAGGGGGAAAACTTCCAAACATACAGTGCAGCACTTCAGAGTCACACTGCTTGCGATCAAAGATAAATCTGACAACGCATTCTGTACTGTACAGCAGACACGGCACGAGATTGATTGACAGTGGTCTAAAGCCAATCAGGATGCAGAACACAATGCGCTGCTTAAAAAAACAAACAAACAAACAAACAAAAAATCCATGGAAAATTGCACACAAAAAAAAATCAGCGAAACTGCGAGGCCGCGAAAGGTGAACCGCGTTATAGCGAGGGAGCACTGTACTTAGAGTACAGACTTCACATGTTAACATGGACTTGTTGATGGATGGGCTGTCTATTATCTTTACTGACATACCATCTCTGGTGTCTGCTTCAGCACTTGGTCCACTGGGATGCTGGGAATCCTGAATGTCTGCTCCAGCTGGTGAAGGAGCTCATCCAGCAGTACCATCACTACCAGTGCCTGCGTCTGCGTGAGAGCTCCAGACTGCTCTTTGAGTATGACAGCCTGCTGGAAGACCCCAACTACGGCCGCAACATGGAGATTTATGCTGGACGCAAGAACAGCTGGGTAAGCTCCTGTTTATGGATTTTGTGATTGTGAAGTTTTTGCATCTTAAGAAAACAAGAGTTGCGTGGTAGCAGTTAAAAAGAAACACAGCGGAAAGGTTTCCACTGGTATATTCTTATTTACAACACAGTTGTTGGTCTGTATTATTTTCTCTGTTTGGCCTAAGAGAGTTGTGACAGTTAACCCTTTCTGACTTTATTAGCACATTCTTAATTTTGAAGTTTAAAATCTGGATGTTTTGATCTTGTGTATTGATTTAAACTTATTTTGTGTCTTATGCACAAAATTATGTGTATTTGATTAAACTGCTGCCCATCTTGGCCATTATACTCTTGCACTGAGAAACTAAACTGTTGTGAATCTTAAATGGTGCAATATTCTAACCTCTTTTCTTATATCTCTGTGAACTCATTCCTCCCACAGAATTAAACTATATTTTTGGCAGTGCGCATTTGTGTACACATGTTAGTGCGTGTGAAAGCAGGAACACCCATGCTTAAAAGGATTATAAAATTATACCTTTTTTTAGGCACTCCTCAGCAAGTATTTTAATTGCAAGTAAATAAGTAAACAATATATGAAGCTGCCTGTCCAGCAAATCTCTTGTTAGGTGGACAGGCTCAGACTCCACCTTGGAGTGCAAGTGGAGAGGGTAGTCGTTATTCTGCCCGTCACTCTGAGGGACTGAGCTGGCTAGGCACGACAAGTACAATTAGGTCTTAAAGCAAATATACTTTATTTAACTTAAAAGCTCTTTATAAAGAAACGTAGAAAAAGTCACATAATTGCTCTGGGATCTGAAGGTCAAATAAACAGAACTACACTCAAGTTAAAATGCCAGCATAACATAACACTCTAGCAAAATAAACTCAGACCAGGCTGATCAAAACAGACCCAACAGACAAGAAACAGAGGAGAACTTTTACAGTGCCTGACTGGACTGACTTTGACACACAAGGGAAGCAAATGCTAACAAATTATAGTTAGTTTAATAGTTGTTTTAACTTGCACAATCAAACACGAAATAACCAAATAGCTAATGCAAATGTCAAGTGTAACAAACAAGATATTTCGACATTTCCTGTATTTAAGAGTTCTGCATTCCAGGGCCTATCTTTTGTTCATTTGACGTCACATGACCTCAGCAGCCAACAGACCGCTCCCAGCGGTACACTTACACAAGATTTTATTTAACAATACTGAATAATCAAAAGCCGCTTAAGTGCACACGCCATTAGTGGAACTGATGGCCCTTCAGCAAACAGCAAATACAAATGAGGATATTACGAGAAATTAAAGATCATATTCTCACGTGTGCCTCAGACTGTAGGCAACACGTGTGGAAAAAATAACTAAAATATGTTGGTCAATGAGTAAACACAAGACAGGAAGACAGAAATGTTTGCAATTTTTGTTACCATCATCTTGGTCACAATTACAGGCAAACACAACCTGAAAACACGTAGACACTTGTACTTTCCGCAATTTCATACTTTTTCATGTGTCTGGATCTCTAACTACACATAGCCTCAGGGAAAACATCAGGTAATAAGACTCTGCTCCAGTGTTTAAAAGTCAGAACTGTGTGCTTTTTGTGCTATTACAGATTTTCAGGTAATTCTTATTTTTCTGTTTTCATGTGTGAAGACATTATCTGAAAGTACAGTGGAAATAACCAAACCAGTTCTCTGCTTACACCACAGGTTGTACATTTAGATTCAGTGTTTGGCCTTGGAACATCATACTGCATAAATTTGCATATAACATATAACACTTCAAATACAGTGTTGGTATTATTTTAAATAAAATGTAGTTTGATGAAGCCATTGAAAGAAATAAGCCAAACAAGTGTTGTATTGTTGCGGTCACTATGTCACAGCGACACATCAGATAATTCAGGTAAGATATTTTAATTAGTTTGGAACTTTAAAGAACAAGAGTGTGTCAGTGTCCCGTGTTTTAAAAAGTTTATTTTTTAAAACATGGTTACAGATGCAAACATCATTAGTTTAATTTTGTGTGGGGAACATGTCTTATTCCAAGAAATGGAAAAAGAGAAAATATGGACTGAATTTTATCATCTGTGAGGCCGTGTAATGGGGGAAAAATGTACAAATTAGAGCAAATGAGGAAGAAAAAAAACCTCCCAACTTAGAGGTCTACAGTCCCAGGAAAAACTACATAGCCCTCATAATTTAGCAACTTGTTGAACTGCTATTGGCAGCAATATCCTGAAGTGATTTTTTTCTGTATGACTTGTCTAGTCTTTCGCATTGTTACAGAGAAATTTTCCCATCACAGCCCTTTAGTCAAGTTGCGGTCTCGTCTTTGACTGGGTTGCTTTAAAAGCTTTAGCTTTCAGAAAACGGCTAAGGGCAGCTTACATTTGTCTCTAGAATACTTAAGTATACAAAGGAGTATGTGGTCGATTCATTGACAGGTCCAGGGGCTGCAAAATAATCCCAAATCAACACCTCTGCTCTCTCACCTCTCTGCACTGTGCTTGAGAGTTGATATGAGATGTTTTTGCTGACATGCTGTGTCCGATTTTCACCAAACGTGGCGTATGACCATTCTTGTTCATTGTTTTTTTGTTTTTAGCATTTAACTCACTGACTGAGGTCTCTAGAGTTGGAGAGTTAGAGTTCTTGGATCTTTTGCAATTTTCCACTCTTAGGAAAACTGTGGCATTTCTTTAACACACATCTGAATGCTGAAGACCAGCAAGCTCATAAAACCTCTGCTTTTGTACAGATGCTTACTTTCATTTAATCAGTTCATCTAGTTCATATCAGTACCTGGCTGCTTCTTACCCTCTAATTCCTATAGAAGCAGTAAGTGTGTACTTAGTTTTTCAGGACTGTATTCATCTGAAAACTTTATTTTTTCTTGTATTTAAGTCACATGTCCCATCTGTTAAACCATAGCAAGAGTACTAAAAGTCAGTATTAGTCCATTCAGTACTGATATAAAAAGGCGAGCATTATAAAATATCTATTCCATGAAATACAATTGACCTTTTTTTTCACCCCCAGACAGGAGAGTTTTCTGCTCGTTTCCTTCTTAAACTCCCCGTGGACTTCAGCAACATCCCCATCTATCTCCTTAAGGTAATTAATTCTGAAGGATATTGTTTAATGGCTTTCTTCACTCTTGTCTCCATTGTCTCCTCTGTTCTTTTCATGGTCTTGCTATGCATGCACCTTATATTTTACAATTGAGCTCCTTTTATTGCTGTGAGTGACTGAAATGTGTTTTTAGACTGTTGCCTCACCTTTTACCTGATAACGCTGAGAGTGAAGGTTAATAACATCAATTTCATAAGGATTGTCATTTTTAATTTTGATGATAACACACAGATTAAAGAAGGTGGTCTTAAGAATTGTTTAGCAGGTGAATTAAACAACATATTTGTGTCAGAAATTACTCTACAGCTCAAAGTTGATGGCATCCAGAGTATGTCTCAGCTTCTTAAATTTGAGATTTTTGCGGATGGTAGCAAGATGCCTAGAAACAGCAGATGGACCTTACAGGCTTTGTAGGCAGTGCACAAGGTGTTGTCCAGGACGGATATCGGTCTACCTCTGCAGCACTTCTGGGCAGTCATCATAATTATGTTTATATGTTAGGCTAGAGAATTTTATGTGTGCAGGAATCAGTCGTAAAATATGAAATACCCACAATCTTGCACTGAAATTCAAGCCCTGCATACACAGACTCAAGGTTACTGCATGAGCCTCCTTCAGGTGTCATGAGTATCCATTTGTTTAGGTGTGTGCGCATGTGTTTTGAGTACTGATAAAAGCTGGATTTATTTAAATGAACTCCAGTGCAGCTCTGCATGTGTGTGCGTGCACGCAGACTTCAGTCTTGGGGGCTGCGAGTTGACTAATCAGCCAGCCGTCACTGTCGATCTGCTCTGAGCCGCGTGGTGTCTGCAGGCAGCTTAGCTCTCTCTCGCTCTCTCTCACTCTCTCTCTGATTGCCTTTACCCCTCTCTCACTCTCCCTCATCTTAGTTCTCTTTTCACTCTGTCCCCTGATTTTGAACTGCCTGCCGGCTGAGGAGGCTGAGGCTCTCTGGCCTTTTTCAGCCCGGCCTCTGTTTGTGTGATTGGAAACATAAGGGAAACAACAACCATCATCATCCTTTGTCATCCTCCCCATGTCTGTCAGACCTGAAGCCCTGAGACTGGTCTCATCCAAAGTCATATTTCACATTACCAGTGATGGTGGATTTTTTTTTTTTGGTCCCAGATGTCTTGAGGCAGGAAAGCTTCTAGGTTCAGCTCTTGAGAGAGCACTGTTGGTGACATTTTTTTAACAACATGCTTCCTGTCATTTACAGAAGCTGGGCACACACTGACACCTTTCACCAGTGGGTGGTGGTAGCTCTGTAGCAGAGAAACAATATTGTCAAAGAACTCTCTTTCATATTTACATATATTATTATAGACCAAATCTTGGATGTAGATGAGTATTCCTGTCACCCTCATCTTATCATTTTCTTTTCTCTACATGTGAGAGCACACACACACACAGACAGACACACACACACACTTGGTATAATGCTGTATTTGGCAGCTAGGGTATACATAGCATCACCAAGGGAGCACTTGAAGACTAAGGAAGAGTATCGACTTGCAGAGAGGAAAGTAATGAACATCAGCCCACACCTTGTCCACCTACGCATTAAAAAAGAGGAACGGGATTATGCAGCGTATAGGCTGGACTCTAAGAACATCAGTGTACTGTACGCCAAATAGATGACCTGAATTTTCAGTTTGGCAGTTGTTGTGCGATTAGTTCAAGTTGATTGCTTTTTGTGCAATGCACGTTCATGCACTTGATATAATTCTGTGCTTTTACAGAGGAGACAGACATAGCCTATGTATTCCTCACAAGAAGAAGCATTGGAATCACAAATTAGTTAAACTGAACTTCACCCATGCTCTTTTTTTCCACTGGATAACTCTTTGTTTACATCATTCTGTGTGTAAATATAGTACACTAACACAACGTTTCCAGCTATCCTCGGCTTGTGGGTCGCTGACTGTGATTGCATGCATGCATTTTTTTTCATGATTGAATATTTTGGAGTAAACTGTTTATATTGTGTGTGATTTAATGGATTCATTTGTTTACATGTGCAGATGCTCTGAATAACTTCACGAGAAAAAAACGTGATAGTTAACTCTGCGGAAGTCAGCGTTTCTTTCATGTTTGTGTGAAGCTTCCAGACTTCCAGCTCGTCTACAGCATCTGAGAGTCTAGGGTATATTGTGTGTCTGAGTGTCGTTATCGTGGCACCAAAGCAGACTTGGACATGGCAAAGCTACCAGTACTTGATACATGTTTCATTACAGTGAACTGGCTGACCTCCCCTAAGTTAGCTGTTACTAATATTTTACACTTATTGCTTTGTGCCATTACATGATTCACTGATGGTTAAAATCAGTAATGTTTGAACCAAGATATAATTTAGTGTTACGGATTTCACTGACTTCTGTAATAATTTGATAGGTTGTACTTCTGTATATGTTTTTCAGCTGTTAGTCTGCTAGCTGTAACTTATCTACATTGTATGTATCTCGTTAGCTGATTCAAAAATGCCTAGGTCACCATATCAGTTCTTGGAGTTGGGGTGAATTAGCTGAGCTTAGACACTCAATACTTCCATGTATCAAAGACCGTATTTTCTACCTGCTGGGAAAGATGGCTTCTTTAGGTAAAGCAGGCTTTCTTATTGCTAGTACTAACTAACATTAGCTTATTTGCTAATGGTTCAATCACCCTAATGTAAAAATAACTAGGAAAAATTTGGTTGCTTGGTGATTGCATTTTGGTTTTATAATATCCATAGGGAGATTGCAAGTAATTTTGGTGACCAGTTGATAAATCTAGTCTGGATCCTTTTGAATCTGCAGTTTCTCACTAGATATTGTACTCCAGTGTCTCACCGTTACCTGAAGCAACCTTTTCTCATCAGCTCTGCCCCTTGCATTATTTTATCGCGGGGCCGTTTTCATCTGAACACCCACTAAGCCTTCAAGATGAATTCCAACCTGTCTAATAGAAAGCCTTTACAAAAAAAAGTCGGCACTTCAGAAGTCAAAAAGGTGACGCTTTCCAGACAGAATACACGCCATCAGCCAGGTGCTGTAGGTAGAGGTAAGACTGTTGACCCTGATTTGAATCAACCTCCCCGTCAAATCCGTGGATGTCCTTGCTTGAGGAGAGACGGTTTGGCAGTGAAGTGGAAATCTGTTCAGACATAGGCTAGTGTGCACTACTAGTGGACGCTGAGATGTTGCTGGTGGGCACAGAGCTGTGGAGGACGACTGTTACCTGCAGCAATGCATCCGCGTGGTCTGAGCTCACCACAGTGGACATGTTTACCTTCCTGCATGGGCTGCCCACCCTCAGGGAGGGGGGAGGAATGCTACTTTATTTATTTCATTCTTTTAAAGGGGGCAGCCCGTCATAGTCAAAACGAAAGGAGTGGGAAGGACGCTGAGCGCTGAGATGAAGGGGAGTGAAATGCACACAGATGGATGTTGGCAGTTTTCTCCCCCTTTAAAGGCCACGGAGTCCTCTTGGGCACCGTTTTAGTGTCTCATCCTTTGATCGTACCTTGACCTCTTGCTTGTCACCCATTTGAAGCTGCTTTTACTCATCCCCTCTCATTTAGTGCTAACCTCTGACCTCGAACTGCACAGCACGTTTATGCATGTTGGTTAGGTTTCACAACCATGAATATTTTCCTTTAAAGGCTTTGAGTTTTTCTTTAAATGAGCTACCTTTTGCTCCCGACCGTCCTCTGTCCACGCTGTTTATATGCAGGGGTAGCTTGCTTCTAAATATCCACGCTGATCAGTGTGGAGTGATGCCGCATTCGTGACTGAACCTGCCATTATCGCTTCACTTGAGTTTTGTTTCCCGCACAAGCACTGACCCGTCTCACCAGCTCCAAACTGACTGTGGTCTGCGTGTTGGATGTGTGGTTAGCATTGATCTAATAGGTTGTCTCAGGTTACCCAAGCCTAGTGAGCTAACTGGTATCTGCTCTGTTGTGTAGCTTTGTGTGCATTGAAAAATGAAAGCTTCACTGAGCAATTTCTCCTCCTCAGCCACAATCTCTGCCATTTCAATCTGTGTCAAGGACAGATGACTTAAGTTTTGGTACGTCTAGTTTACTTTAGTTATATTATATTCAGTAATAGCTTTATTTATTTAGTCAGTATTTCATTTGCTTGTGTTAACATTTTAATTTTTTAAACTGAAGTAGTTGTGAGAAAAAACTAAATTAGACAGTTTCCTAGAATTGTTTGCCCTAATTATGAACGGATTTACTGTTACTAAAACCTTTAATGCACACTTATCAAATATTTTAAGTATTTTTTAAACCAGGATTGTGTTAAAATTAACACACAAAAAAACTAAAGACACACCCTGTATTAAAAAAATAACTAAATTCCCAAATATAAATTATTTTAGACAGTTTTATGTATGAAATGTTCCTGTTGGATAAAACAAAGTAACACCAGCTAGATTTACCAGTTTGTTTGTTTTTCATGTTAGTTTAAACTCTACCTGTTTTAAATATATAAGTGCTCAGTGCTATGTAAAATGTAATAGTTTCCGCTGTTATCGCCATAGACAGTTTGTTACTGTAAAATCTGGGTCTGTGTGTCGTCCTGCATGTACCCCGAATTCAGTTTCTTGTATATCTTGAACTGTAATGAGCAAGATTTCAGCATTGTTGCAGTTGCCCTGCGTTTCCTGCATTTTATAGTTATTTTATAGTTACAGGCATTCTGTTTGTAGCGTTTTAACAAGCACTCTAAAGGTGACCCCTGGTTAGACTATTTGCTATGGAATTTCACTCTGTCTCAAATTACTTACTTCCCTAGTTGCTCTATCAGCTCTATTCTTTCTCATGTAATAATACATTTTTTCCTAGACTTTTATTTAAAAAGAAATCTTTCTGCAACCAGAGGAGTCTCCCCCTGCTGGCCTTTAAAAAAATGGCAGATTTTAAAGCGCTTTCCCGTTAGCTTCACTTTCAAGAGCAAGCAGCTGCATCCATCTTACTTATACTGCCTGTATAAACATCCGCAACAATCAGTCTAAACCCAGCAAAATGAAAATAATTATTATAACAATTCTAAAATAAGACTTTTCAGTGTTTGGGGAAAGAGAAAAAACCCAAAAACAATATTTTGCAGTAAAATGTACAAATGATTTCTGTTATTGCAAAATTCTCTGTGGTTTTACAGCAATGTGTAAATCTCTGCATTGGTTTTCCAAAACATGCTAATTAGGAATTAGAAATTAATCAATAATGTATGTTTTGCAGAATGTTACCTTCCTTATTTAAGGCCAGATTTATCAGATTTTTATTTATACGGCTTAATTTTTTCCCCCCTCCATTCCCAGCCTCCCCAATGTAAACCGTGGGCCCCCACCACCACCACCACTTTGCTTCTAGCCAAAATGACCAGAGGGTGGGTTGCATTGAGCCTCGAGCATCCCTCTATCCTCGTTTTTGTCTGTGCAAGCTGTGCACTCTTCAACAAGAGCGCTTGCATCTAATTATTTGTACTCTAATTATTTTTGGTCCTACATCCTCACACTCCTGCTCTCTCTTACACACACACACACACACACACACACACACACACACACACACACACACACACACACACACACACACACACACTTTAACCTTCGAAGCTCCACAGGCAGCAACTGACAGGGGAGGGTCAGGGTGAAGCAGAGCAGTGGGCCCTCGTTCTGTCTTCTAATTTGTTGTTCCAGCATCATTGACTTGATTATTTTTGTAATTCCTTTTCATTTCCCAACATGTTTTTTTTTTTTTAAAGATCAGCTCAACAAAGGCAGGATTTGTGAAAGAATACAAACTTAAGTCATGGTTTGCAGCTACATTTTGATTGTAATTAGTCAGCATTTAAAAAGCAAAGCAAGTAAAAAAAAAATCACAGAGGGGAATTGGCTTGGTGGGTAGCACTGTCAAAATTGATCTGACATCACATTTTAATAACCCACATAGAATCAAATCATTCAAATATGTTGTTATTTTCACAATCAGACAAAATCTGTTTTTTTTTCACAATACAAAAAAATGTAAATATTGATATTATATAAAATTAACATTTGATGCTGTGACAAAGGTGAAGTAATGAACTTTTTCTCAGCATGAAACGGGAAACAATCAAACTGCCAGAGAGCTGCACTGTGTGAAGTTTAAGCAGAAGCCAATTCACAAGACTGATTAAATATCTCTGTAGTCAGTGCAGTTAAGGTTTCACACGTTTAACGCCTACTGACCAAAATCCACAGTATTTCTAAATGAGAGTGGAAACTACTCTCTCTGGTTTGTGGACTCTGCCATTATTTACCCCTCACCAGGCATAAGCAGCAGAGAATTTTGTACATGGTGTAGTCCAAAAAAGTTGGGATGCTGCATAACATGTGAATAAAAACAGAATGCAAATCTCATAAAACCATATTGCATATACGTCTTGATGCATTCTCAATCATCCAAGAAAGTAAATCTCCAAAAGTTGATTCTGTTCATCTGAACGTAGCGTTTTGTGTTACGTAGAGTTTCGTTACTCATCCAGGTGCTCCAGCCGACCCAGGAGAGAAGGACAACCGCTGCCCAAGCGAAAACCTGTAGTGATCCCATATGTGTCAGGAGTATCGGAGCAGTCGAGACACATTTTTTCTAAACACCGGGTCTCTGTGGCTTTTAAACCCCAAAACACGCTGCACCAAAAACTGCTCCACCCCAAGAATCGGGTCCCCCGACACAAACAGAGTAACATAGTGTACGCTGTTAAGTGCCAGGAGAATTGCCAGGATTTATACAGTGGAGAAACCAAACAACCTCTGGCGAAGTGGATGGCACAACACAGAAGAGCTACCTGGTCAGGTCAGGACTCTGCAGTCTATTTACACCTACAGGCCAGTGGACACTCTTTCAAGGATGAGGATGTACACATCCTGGACAGGGAGGAACGCTGGTTTGAGCGCGGAGTCAAGGAGGCCATTTACGTGAAAAGGGAAAGACCATCTCTGAATCGGGGAGGGGGCCTAAGGGTACATCTTTCACCATCTTACATGCTGTGATTGCAGCCATTCCCCAACTCTCTATGAATGTTACTCATGGCCATTGATCAGTGGGTTTTGATCAGTGGTTGTTGATCAATGGTCATGAGAATTTGCATAATTAAGATTAAGGACCTGACCTCCCAGCCCTTTGTTCCTCAGTGGGCTGGTTTCAGTTATTATTCAAATGTACTGTTTATAAGATTGGGGAAACCTGCAGTCAGCTGAGACTGAAACAGTCACTTGGATGAGTGATGAAACGTTTCTCCCACAAAACGCTACGTCCAGATGAACAGAATCAACTTTTGGACATATTGTATTTACAATAAAGCATGGAAAAGATCAAATGTATAGATCAAATAGGTCAAGTCTAATCTGTTAAAAGAAATGTTTATATATATATTTTGCGATTCAGAATATTTGAAAAATGTAAAACCTGATAGTAACTAAATGCATGCTGCAACTCCTGTGACAGGTCTGTGCAGTGCAAACACAAACTAATGTACCGCTAATGTTGATCTGCACAAGGATAATGCCTCCATGAAAGAAAAGCAAAGCTTGCTTTCAGTGCTAATCCAAGTGTTCTTGCATTGTAGACATTTTCATGTTTTTTTGATAGCCGGTCTCAGGCTTCTCTTTCCTGTGTTTCAGAAAAAGTGATCGTTGTTCACTATTTATCTGCTCCAAGACCCGCATGATCAGCTCAGTCTGACTCGTGATGGCGCAGTGCAGACATGCAGCATAACAGCAAACAACGATGTCAAACACTACCTAAAGGGATTCAACGCAGACTATAAATCACGTTTAATGGTCCTCCTAAAATGTGCTCCCGAGAGCTGTCTAACAATGGTGCTAACTTTCACCTCGGCAGCAGGAGGGTGAGAGTATGGCGACGGAGCCGAGGACAGATTGAGGCTATTGCTTGGGTTCAAAGCGGAGTGAGGGGCAAGCATGTGACAATGTGTCTGTTGTGTAAAGGACTCTTTGCGAAAGAGAAAAGAAAATCCAAAAATACAAGTCTGCATTCAAGAAAGGTGCACACTTTAGATGAGGAAAAGGCATTAGGCAAACACGCTAATGCAAGATCCAACTAGCAGAAAGAAGGAGACACAGGGGAACACGACACAAGTCATGCTAATGAGGGCAAACTAAAAAAGGAGGGAAAGATTGTTAGAAAAGTGACATTTAAATAATATTTGATTATTGAGGAATGTTACCAATGCTGCAGAATGGCTCCTAAATATCATATTTTTCTCAATCAAATTGTCTACAGTTTTGTGTGTTTACATCCTTTTTCTCGCTCTCTCTTTCCTAACATAAAAACAGTAAATTGAATAAAAGCATGTGGAGGGGCACAGGGTCATCTCTTTGGGAGTTGAGCACAGACTAGATGAGGTTACTGATCATTAAACCCATCTTACCAGGGACTATCTTCGGCCCCTGCTTGCCTCCGGGGAGCCAAAGGAGTAGCATCAGAGAGCCAAAGCCACCAACCAACAACCCCATAGTGGATCATTTAAGAGACCCTCAGCTAATGGAGACAGAGACAGCTGCAGGACACTGTTAATGATTCGTCCACATAGAAACTTAAAGAAGTCCAGTCGCTTTCTTTCCAAGCACTTTACACTTTTTAGTGTGTACTCCCTGTAGATAAAATCTCCTTCTGTTGAGCTAAACATTGAGTGACTTTGAGCTAAAATTTCAGATGAAGTTTAAATGGGGCTACGCTTCAATTATAATGCAAGACAAGTGAGGGATTTGTAGTGAAAATTGTTGCAAATAATTCATTGTTTTTAAACCGGATTATCTTGTATCCCTAATTGTTGACACCCATAAACAGATTGAAATTAAGATCGGATTAATTGCCATGGCAAATTCTGCCATGAACACCCTTAAATTAAATATATGCTAGTGTTCGACATTTATGCATCCAAAGTTTTCCCAGCAGCCAACTTGGGCATGATCAGCTACTTTATTTCATTAAGGAAAATCTGGTACGGAGGGATGCAGGAGTTTCCTTTCAGCACAATCCAAGGTTATATGTGATGAAAGTTGTCTAGCAGTTGTCTTGTGACTTCAGTTATTTTATTTTGAAATATATCTGAGCTGAACAGATACCCTGGAGACACTGTAGTGTTTCTTTTAAATATTAAATATAGCTTTTTTTTAAATGCCCTTGTTATTTACATTGCTGAAACGCTCTAAGGTATAGAGCAGTGCTAGTTAAATGTCATTTGAATCATTAACCCCCACTCAAAGCAGTTGCCTCTTTTTTTTCTGCATAATTTGGGTTTTGACTCCACAACCAAAAGCAGAACAATATCTGTAGGACCTATAGCTTATAGCATGCTGAAGAGTTTTCCTTCTGCTGTGGCGTTAAATGGGTTGTGAAGGGATCAAACCGGAAGCATTACTGAAAGCACGAGGTCAGCTTTTGATTAATTCATGGGGCTGATTAAGTGGGTGTTATTTATTCAAAACAATTGATTTTTACCAACCCACTCGTCTTGTCCTCTCTGTATTTCTTTATTGACAAAGTGAGGTTTTAAAATAGATCAAGAATGTTAATAGCAGTCAGTCATTTCCAGGAAATGAACTCATTTACATCATACGATGGAGCCATTATCAGAGCATTTATCGGCAGAGCTGAATAATAGCGTTGATTGATGTTTTGTCATTTAATTTTTATTTGGTTTACAGAAAGCCAATTATGAATGGAAATCAAATTGAAAAACATTTTTATTTTTACCTGCAAGATTCACAAACACACTGGTTGAACTTGAATTTGTGCATTGAAATTGATCGTTTTATTTTACGGTGTTGAAAATGTGCAGCACTATCAGTCATGTGGAGAAGAAATAAAAGCAATTCTCTCCCTCTCAGTGTGTGCATGTGCAGGTATTGTTAGCACACAGCATTGTTTTTTCAAGTCATTAAAAGGGACCTTTTCTTTTCTCTTCCATCTCCCTATTTCAACTAAAGCAGCTTTCCTTTTTCACAGTTCAAAGTTATCCTTATTTATCTTTTTACTGGACTTTCTTTCTTCTTTTCTTTCTTTTTCTCCTCCTTCCTACTCTTCCTATTCTCCTCCTCATCCTTCATCTCTTTCTCCTTATGCTCCTTTTCCTGCTACTCTCTCCCCACCTGGTTTAAACAGGTTGCATCACTGATCAGGATTTCTTTTTCAGGAAAGACCTGCATGTAAAATTATAAGGAGTGCTGATGCTAAGGGTGTACTCTAAATCAGAGAACACACAGAACAGAGAAGGCCAGCAGAGAATGAGATACAGAGTGAAGTCATTTAGAGCAGTATCTTAGTAAAAAGAAGTATAAAAAATACATTTGTTCAAAATTCTTCTTTTCTTTGACCATATTCACGTTGTTTTCCATTATGTATTATTTTAGGTGTCACAGCTGTCAGTCAAAGGTCATCTCCTGTCCCTGATCTCTGACATGTTGTCTTCCCAGATAGACATCAAAGGACAGTTGAGGATTTAAACTGAACATGCTTTCCAGTCAGATTTTTACATGAATGTAAAGGTGCCATAACTAAATGTATGCTTCTGTAAGTTCTAGAAGTAAATTGTGGGAAGCTCAAAAAAGAAAAACTTTGCATTTTTCCTACACTACTATTACAGAGGGGGGAGAAAGGAACAAAAAATAAACCAGTTTAACCCCACATCACTTCCTCAGAAAGTCCAGATTAACAGAGCTGGAGACTGACACAAAGCCCCTTACTGTGACCGCCTACACTGCTGAAACACCACTGGCGATGGAGCACCTTTTGAGGATGCCAGAACACCATTCATGATTGGTTTTTGTTTTCGTCCAGTTTCTCACTTTTTTTTCCCTCTCCTGGTGGACAGTGGAGATCCGCCTGCAGCGGCTGCAGCGGTTACCTTACCTCCCCAGTTGCCACATAATTGCCACTCCTTTCCCAACCCCTCATGAGGTTTTCGTTGTTGCGGTTTTGTGTTCGGGTCACGTCCCCCTACGCGCGGCAGTTGAGCTTTTGGAGAAGTCGTGGCTGAAGATGGTCCGGTGCGTCACATGATGAGTCTTTCACAATTCTTTGCAGAAACCTGGAAAACAACTTGCGTACACCCATGCACACAACACTTTCAACAACATGTGCTCTTGTGAACATGTGAACAAAGCACCTGTTATTTTATCCGGCTGAGGTGTGTGTGGTGCTGGCCGGCTAAAAATAGTTTTTCTTTAAAACTCTAGTGCTTTTACTGAGTACCAGAGTATGGTAACACTTGTATCAGGGGAACAAAGAATACAAAACATTTTAATTTCAGAAACTGTTTTCTGGGTCAGTATAATGCCACTTGTTGATGACATAGTTGTTGAGGATAGTGAACAGCTTATCTCTGTCTACATTTGGATATTTTCTTATAAAGTTTGTATTTAAAATTATTCTTTCATCATAGGAAAACAAGTTTTAGCTCTGAGTAATGTAAAGCAGGGTTAGGGGCTTATCAGTGTAATGTCAGCTCTAAACCTTTTCAGTGTGATGACCGTGATTCTCTTCTTAATGGGATAAATTGCCACTGTAACTTATACTGCATACCTAACTTCTCTAGGCAAGTTACGTTGAAGATATCAACATATATCAAATATGACATATCAGTTTTCTGGGAAAAAAAGGCTTTAACATTTCTAGAAGATCCCTTGAATCTTTGTGTGTTGATAGTAAGAAAGAGCATCTAAAGTCTTTCTTTCCCTGATAAGCATCATGAGGAAACACAGATTCTTAGGAGAATCTTTATTCCTGTTAGCTTCAAGCAATTTTATGTTTGTTAAGCCTTATTATAGATATTCTTCTAAGCCTTGACCTTGTGGGTCAGCCTGCCTTACTCGTTGCTTACTCTCACACGTGCAACACCACTGGGGTTGCAGCTGAAAGAATATGGTTATAAACTGCCTTACACGCTTTTTGCTGATGTTTCGGCCTCACCGCAAGCGAAATCACAGAGGTTGTAATAATTACCTTTTTTTAAATTTACCAAAGCATTTTTTTAAAAAATCGAACAGACCAAAATACTGGGAAAATACAGAGATTTCTGTTGAAGACTTAGCTATAGTATATACAGACTTATGCGCATAATCTGCCTGTAGATGTCTTATATTTGCACTTTTTAACCCACAGCTCTAATTATATAGTTAAAAAATAGATAATACAGCTTTATCCTTAGTATGCACTCCTGGCAGTGAATATTATATTCAATTAAGCTCACTCTAATCTAACTCATGAAAAGCCAACTTTTGGCCTTTTTGTATGTTCATAAGTGGTAATAATATAATAATTACATAAATTCATACTTTTTTCCTTGACTTTATTCTAAAGGTTGTTTGTATTTGGAGGAAGACTAGACAACTAGGAAACTTTACTGTTTATGTGTGGCATATTGGATAACAATTCATATTATTCATTAAGTTACGACCAGCGTACTTACTGCACCTGGCCACTGTTTCATCTGCTGTGTCATGACCTGAGCGCGGAAATCACTACCTCTTGCTCTCTATCTCCTTTATCTGCTGCTGTGTGGTTTTTACCACAGTTTCACATCAGGCCAGAATAGTTGTTTTCATTTAACTCATTGAATAGATTTCTTTCTTTTTTTCTCCATTATCCAGCTTAAAAAAACTGCAGTGACACCATTTCTTGTCATCACATGACAAAAGGCAAAAACAGTAACATCAAAATATTACCTAATGGTCGCCTTCCCCTCCATTACCTGTTTGTCTGCCCAGTCTCAGCTGATCTAGAAAGGCCTGTGCGTGACTGTTGAGCAGTTGGTACCAAAGCAAGTGGTTGTAATTTGTGGCCTTGCCGTGCCCTTGCACAGTAAACACTGACTAAGAGCTCAGGAATCTTAAGAGCTATAAAATAATTGCAGGTTACTCCCATAATGTTCAGAGAGTGCTGCTCTTGTGTCTCAACTCTGCCTCTTCAGTCTCATCTCTTTTTTTTGTTCAACCTCTGCCAGTGGTACAAAAAAGTAGTGCTTTCCTGCTGAACCTGTATTCTTGGGTGCTCATTACAGTGATAACCCAGTGGGGCAAAGAAAATTATTTGTCCTGAAATAGATATAATATGAAATAGATGGAAGATGGATATAATAATATTAAATTATTATTTTTGTTTGGAATGCTTAAAGAATAAATGTTGCACACACATGTGCAAAAAAAACACCAAACTTTTTTTAATAGCTACATGAATACTTGTATCATTCAAGAAGATTTAAATCGGGTTTGAACTCCTCTTACTTGTAATTGCTTGTGGTGAGGCTTGAAGCCAAGATGCCTTTTTCCAGAGACAGTTTGCTATCTGTGCTGTCATCATCTTTGTCCTAAGCAGGCTATGTGTATTTATTCATTAATGATTTTTTTTCAGTACACATTTATCACTTCCAGTGCTGGAATTACATAGCCACTTTTCAGCTGTGCCTTGAGTAAAATGAGGGTAAACCAAAGCATATCCAGATGCATTCATTTTATTTTCAGCATGTTTTTTGAAAGCGCTGTTACTGAGTGATGGCGTATTCGTATAGCACTGAGACATGGCATTTACTGGGAAAGCAAGTTGCCCAAAAGACATTGTCAAGTAATTGCCAGTTTGGGCTTCACTAATGTAGTGTACGACTGAAATCTGAAAAGGCCAGCCAATGCTTCCATGCAGATGAACAATTATGTGGCTTTTAAACGACAGGATGTATTATAGCTTGGTATGCGCTCCAAGATGAATTTAAATGTCAGGCATAAAAGGTGTAAAATAGAAGTGCAAAAAGTGTTTAGATACAGATTTTTTTTTTTTTATTCTCAGTGTATTAGTTAATATTCATCTTATAACTGATTTGAAACAACCTAGTGGAAATATACATCTAATGGGGAAAAAAAGAGCAGTGACAGTTTATATTACGAAATAATAGCAAGTGAGGGTAAAACCTGCTCCTTGATGGGTCTGAGTCCAAAGTTAAGCCAGGAAATGCACACTGCTCTCCTGACTGTGCTGACACAGCAAACTGAAACTCCACTGTTGCAAGAAGCTGGATGCCGTTGCAAAAGAGGAGGTTACAGTGGGCTGGTAGGTGGTGGATTATTTTTGAGTGTAAGTGTTACATCAGCAGACCGTGGCCTCCCTGACACTAATAAAAAGATGCACATAATTGGTAATGTTGGCTGTCATATGTATATTCATAAAAATATGTAACCTGTTGACAAAAACATTAGTTTCCATTATTATGTAGCTAAACAGTTACAGGCTTTTACTTTTGTATTTAAATACATTTAGCTTTCCATACCTTCCCACTCCTATGTAGTGATGTCATGCTGGAACAACATGAATAGAGCTGCATATTATTAAATCTTTTGGTCTAGTGGGCTGCTTGGCTTAGTGGAAACTAATGAATAGAAAATTGCAGGTTTAATAACAAATATCTTTGAACTGAAGGAAAAATGATTATAAAGCAACCTGCAAGGTTTATCAAAGTACTTTTAAACTGGCACCAGTGGGATATCATTTAGGGGCAATACTGTCATTGCTTTTTGTATTTAAATGTTAGGAAGCATATTTGAACACCAGAAATACAACTAAATGACAAGATCTGTAGACTCCCATTTTGAAAATGCCTAAAATTCTACCAGAAATAAACATGTTAAACAAAGAGAAAAAGTCAATTTGGGGCTTTGTACATAGTTTCTCTTTTAATAACAACTCTAACTCATCCATCTGGACATTGAAGTGGGGGGCATGGCCACTTTGATTGACAGATGTCCCAACATGGCGAGCTGTAGCTGCTAGCTGTCTGCTAGGCTTCACCTCCACTCTGAGAATCCTGCAGTGTCCATTAACTGACACTTAACTTGAGCTCGCTCCCTCTCTCTCTCTATGCTGTTGGTGCTTTGGAACATTTTTGTCCAATATTCTGGTTTGCTGTGTAGTACAGACCTACCAAGAAATGTGCTTCAGTTTTGATGAGTGATTGTGGTATTTTCTTACTCTGTTACTTAGGAGTAATTACTTGGTATGTCATATAGTCTATGGATTCAGCTGACTAGCAGACATGTTGAGTAAAGTCAGCAACCTGGTCAATACTGAACCACATGAGCCTTAGCTGGATAGATGTTGTTTCTACATAAATAGAAGTCTAGCCAGAATATCTCCTACAAAATAACAAATATATATGGAATTGATTGTAGTGAAGAAATTAAATCGTAGCTTGTTTGTTGCATGGGGACCTTAGGATGTCTCCAAGCACCATATGTCTGCCCCTGATGTCAGAATTATGAAAGTTGCAATGTGAGTGTTTGAATTAGAAGAAGTCATAATTTCAAGTCACTCATGCAGTATACTTTTATTTCTTGCTAGAAAGTCTAAGAAGGACATTCAGAAAAGGTTCGAGAAGTACCTCGAGCTGATCAAGATGCTATCATGATCACTACTTTTATCTTTTGTTTATAGTGTCATTATTAAGTTAAAGTGGCATGAATGTGAGAGTGCATTTTCATTTTTCGAGTAAGTTTGGTAAATGGACTCAACTGAGCAGTGATTTCAGATGATCGTTGGCTATAAAAGGTGTACACACCCCTGTTAAAATGCAGGGTTTTGTGATGTTAAGCAATGAGATCACAATAAATCATTTGAATGCTACTCCCAGCTTTAATCTCACCTATAACCTGCACAATTCAATTGAAAAATAAACAAATCTGTGGAAAAAATATAAAAAGCATACAATAAGCTGGTTGCATAAGTGTGAACACCCTTAAACTAATACTTTATCAAGCACCTTTTAAATTTAATCACAGCATTCTTCTTGGGTACACACACACCATCAATTAAAGTTCAGCTATCCAAGTAGGATTTTCCTGACGTTTACTCAGTTGCCTGTTACAGCAAAAGCTATTGTTTGCAGAGCGCTTACAAAGCATCAAAAGACTCTCATTGTTAAAAGGTATCAGTCAGGAGAAAGGTGTTTTTAAAAAAAAAAAAAAATTCCACAGCATTCAAGATATCATGTAACATGGTGAAAACCCCCACCCCCAAATTGACAAAAAGACTAGACGGGAACTGGTCCGGACAGCTGCCAAGAGACCTATAGCAACACTGGAGGACCTGCAGGAATTTCTGGCAGCTACTCGTTGTGTACTACATGTTGTGACTCCCATATTCTCCATTTGTCTAGACTATGGGTATAATTGCAAGATGGAAACCTTTTTTAAAAATGAAAAACCTTCAAATCTCAGCTATAATTTGTAAAAGAGTACATCGAGTCTATTCAAAAGTATGTGGGCGTGAGAAAATGTGTTATGGCCTGATTAGACAAAGGTTTTGCCCCTATTTCTAAAAAGGCACATTTTGGGCTCAAAAACAACCCTGTACATTACCCAAAAACCCTAAAACCATAATGAGGCATGGTGGTGGAAGTATTATTCTTTGGGGTTCCTTTAGTTCAGCTTTACCTTTGGCTTTAGTAAGGTGCAGGGCATTATGACCAGTCCAAAAGAATAAAAAATTCCACTGGGAAATAATTGACTTAAAGAGGGTTGAACACATGAGATGCAGTCGAAGTCTGACAGATTTGGATTTCTTTTGCAAGGAAGAGTGGGCAAAAGTAAAGTTGCTCCATAATGATGCTCTCCTACCCATGTTGTGATTAAATCATAAGGTGCTTTAACAAAGCATTAGTTTCATACTGTGTACACTTATGCAATCCAGCTTATTTTACTTTTAAAAAAATATATATGTATTTCCCCAAAAGATTTCTTTTTAAAATTGAATTGTGCAGGCTATGAGTCACATTAAAGATGGGAACATTTTTGAAAAGATTTATTGTTTTTTTAAAAACTTTTTTAATACCACCCTTGATCAGAAACTCGGACACTCAGAGTATCTGTAGTTTGTTTGTTTATTACAATCTGTAACTGATTGACAGACATTGTTTGGTCTGTGATTTCTCATGTTCCAAACCTCTGAGAACCCTGCTGTTATTACTGCCAGGTGCTTTAACATCTGGCACTCCAGAAAATGTCACACGATGCGAAAGTTTAAAGGGAGTCTGGATGAAGCTGCTCTTCTTAATAACATGCTTTCATCTAACTCGTGTTTTAGGCTGCCACGAAGAAAGTATAGCACAGACATACTGTGGCCAAAGTACAGAAATCAAAGGACACCTGCATACTAGCGTGTAAGCAAACGATGTTTGTCTGAACATCGTTTGCTAGCTTCCACAGATAAAAATAATGGTTTTAATCATGGGTACATGTGAGTGATGTCTGATGCATCACTGAAAAAGCACCTGTTATGGGATTTGATACTTGCAGAGATGCAGTTGTACTGCATCCTGAAAAGAAGCAAATCATAGCTGTAAATGTGTGATATAGAAGAAAGATGTGTGACCTTTAAAGTTGCCGAAGAAATGCCTAGAGTTGAATGTTGGAGCTTCTAAAATCGTTCCTTTTCAGCGGTAATTCTTTGGCTGTTACGCATAATGTCATAGAAATTTCAAAGATAAATTGTTTTTTTAGTTGATTATTTGCGACCACATGCCCAAAAACTGTCAGGTAAAGATATCATTCTTTATTCTACGAAGACAGAGGTAATGAATATTATGATTATTTTTCTGGTGTCATTAATTTTTCCTCATATGACCAGTGCTATGAATGAAATGAGCACTATTCTTGCTTAGACCTAATAAGCTCAACAGCTGCTTTAAAATCACTGAATGGTAAATTGAAACCCATTAATTAGGTTCAAGGTTCTTTATTTGTCACATGCATAGTTATACAAGTATAACACACAGTGAAATGTAGCCTGACACGCTCCTCGACATGTGCAAAAACTGTGGGGGGGGGAGAGGAAGAACATTTTATTTTTATATATATACGCAACCCATAACGGCAATGCTCAGTGGCTAGTGGATCTGAGGGCAGACCACAGCGACCTCCCTGAACAGGGTCCAGTAACCATCACAGTGGCA